>NW_028121743.1:0-29826 GCF_965194805.1 Balaenoptera borealis | reverse complement strand
ACTTAGAGTGTCTAAAATAAAGCAAAAATCTGGGATGTTTTAGGTTTTGTAAAAATTTTACAGTAAAGGAAACTACATTTCAGAAAGTATAATGAGTTAGCTTGAAAATGAGTTTTCAGATGGTTTTGGTGGAGAAGGGCAAAGCAGTCAAGATAGAGGAATATGTTAAAGACATAACAATACAGGCTTGCATTGCATAGAGTCTAGAGTTAAATAAGAATTAAGTTCACAATTTCATGTGTATAATGGGAAAGAATGAAAATACCTCACTCCAATTGTGTTATGTTCAGTGTAATGTTTTCTGAAGTCCAAAAATAACATATCTTCCTTGAAGGTGGAGGTGGTATGAGAGAGACAGAGGGAGAGAGAGAGAGAGAGAGACAGAGAGAGAGAGAAAGAGAGAGAGAGAGAGGGAGGATATGCTGAGTGCCTACTGTAAGCCATTCAATTATCATGGCAAAGTTGAGAGGTAGATTTTGTTACCTCTTTATAATAAAGAAAAATAGAGACCCACATTATCTAAAAGGAGTAAACTCTAAACAGATTTTTATTTTAGATTATTATTTGTTGTGTGGTTGATGAAAACTGAGTTTTAAAGTATATAGGTGAATGGGATAAAGAAAATAGGCATGAGCTTGAAGAGAGAGTGTGGCTAATGCAATAGAAGTATGAAAAGTAATCTAGTAAGATCATCTTTCATTTTCTTTAGTGGTGAACTTTAATATGTATGGTAAAATTAACTGAAGTGAAAAAGTGGAATGGAATGATATATATATATGTTTTTGGCCTCTATGCTTTAGTTTTATATTAGCTTCATCAATAGGTTTTGGGAACACCTAAAAATCCATGCATATGGATTTTTCCCCTGTATTTCCTTTTTTACAGAAATTTATGCTCTGGCCAAAAGTCCATTTTCACTAATCTTCATTAAATATATGGGCAGAATGAATTAAATAGCTACATACAACAATTAGAGACCCAAGTGAGAAACTCTCAGTCTAAGCAAAACAGCACCTCTAAGCCCTCTGGTATTCACAATGATCCCAACAGGACTACATTACATAATTTTCATAAATTTCCCTAAATAGGTCAGTTTGGAATAGTTGAAAAGGCATATAAAAGAAGTCAATATTTAGATTTACTCAAAGCAGTCTACAGATTTAAGCAATCCCCATCAAATTACCCATGACATTTTCAACAGAACTAAAACAAATAACCCCAAAATTCATATGGAACCATAAAAGACCCAGAATTGCCAAAGCAATCCTGAGGAAAAAGAACAAAGCAGGAGGTATAACCCTCCCAGACTTCAGACAGTATTACAAAGCTACAGTAATCAAAATGGTGTGGTACTGGCACAAAAACAGACATGGATCCATGGAACAGAACAGAGAGACCAGAAATAAACCCACATACTTATTGTCAATTAATCTTCGACAAAGGAGGCAAGAATACACAATGGAGGAAAAAACAGTCTCTTCAGCAAGTCGTGTTGGGAAAGCTGGGCAGCCACATGCAAATCAATGAAGTTAGAACACACCCTCATACCATCCACAAAAATAAATGCAAAATGGCTTAAAGACTTAAACATAAGACATGACACTGTAAAATCCCTAGAAGACAACGTAGGCAACACATTCTCTAACATAAATCATACCAATGTTTTCTTAGGTTAGTTTCCCAAGGCAACAGAAATAAAAGTAAACATAAACAAATTGGACCTAATCAAACATAAGCTTTTGCATAGCAAAGGAAACAATAAACAAAATGAAAAGGCAACCTACAGAATGGGAGAAAATATTTGCAAATGATGCGACCAACAAGGTCTTAATTTCCGAATTATACAAACAGCTTATACAGCTCAACAACAAAAAAACAAACAACCCAATTGAAAAATGGGCAGAAGAACTAAATAGACAGTTCTCCAAAGAAGACATACATATGGCCAACAGGCACACGAAAAGATGCCCAACACTGTTAATTATTAGAGAAATGCAAATCAAAACTACAATTAGGTACCACCTCACACTGGTCAGAATGGCTATCATTAAAAAGTCTACAAACAACAAATGCTGGAGAGGGTGTGGAGAAAAGGGAACCATCCTACACTGTTGGTGGGAATGTAAGTTGGTGCAGCCACTATGGAGAACAGTATGGAGGTTCCTCAAAAAACTAAAAATAGAGTTGCCATATGATCCAGCAGACCCACTCCTGGGCATATACCTGGACAAAACTATAATTCAAAAAAAATACATGCACCCCTATATTTGTAGCAGCACTATTCACAATAGCCAAGACATGGAAACTATCTAAATGTCCATCAACAGGTGAATGGTTAAAGAAGATGTGATATATATACACACACACAGAAACACAATGGAATACAACTCAGCCATAGAAAGGAATGAAATAATGCCATTTTCAGTTAGATGTATGGACCTAGAGATTATCATACTAAGCGAAATAAGTCAGAATGAGAAAGACAAATACCATATGATACCACTTATATGTGGAATCTAAAATATGACACAAATGAACTTATCTATGAAACAGAAACAGACTCACAGACAGAGAACAGACTTGTGGTTGCCAAGGGGGAGGGGGTGGGAGCAGGATGGAGTGGGAATTTGGGGTTATCAGATGCAAACTATTACATACAGAATGGATAAACAACAAGGTCCTACTGTATAGCACAGGGAATTATATTCAATATCCCTTAATAAACCATAATGAAAAAGAACATTTAAAAAAAGAATGTATATATATGTATAACTGAATCACTTTGTCATACAGCAAAAACTAACACAACACTGTAAATCAACTATGCTTCAATAAAAAGATAAATAAAAATTTAAAAATGTCTTACTCCATTTCCTGTTAATAATCTGTGCGTTTGAGCAAATGGTTTATTACAGTCCTTCATTTCCTTTCTTATTGAATAAAAAGAATAGGATTATTTTAAGCTTAAGGCTTTTCCCAATGCTGAGATATGGAATATATGGCCTTATTTTAGAGAGAAGTGTAAGAGAAAATTATTTTTTCCTATGTACAGTTACTACTAAATGACATGTCATGAGTGACATGCAATGAATGAATGACATAATGAAACTCAACAGAATGTATCAGTTTCTACAAGAGTTTTTGTAAATATCATTTTATATTTACCAAAACACAGCCTTCCAGACAATTCGAGAATTTCTTCCCCCTCCAAACTTAATAACATGGTGAGTTTTGAAAAGTAATTCATTCATTCATTCAATCAGTAAGAAAATGAAAATTTAAAGAAAAAATTTTTTCATTATTAGGGATAAAAAGAATAGGAGAAAACCCAATCCGTGATGAACCGTTTTATTTGTTTAAGAGGAAAGATACAGAAACCACCGCCACAACAACAATTAAGAGTTCCATAAAGCTGTAAATCACGTGGCACACATGGCTACAAGTTATTTAATAATGCATATTGATTTACAAATGTGCACACACACACACAGAGCTGGCACATTTAAATATATCAAGAAATAAAAACAAAAAATAAATTTGAATCTCCAGATTTTAAACTTGCTTGATGAATGCTCTCCTAAAGGCTTACATAATACCCTTAAATTTTTTACATGTAACACTGTCTTTAGTGTTGCTTGCTTCAAGCTCAAAGAATTTCTGTAAGATTCCTATTATAGAGTGAAGTAGTTGTTCACAATTGAGCATATATTCTTGGTTCACTTTAAATGACTCATATCACCAAGAGATGTGTAATTTATTTAAAGTGGGTTTCAAACTTTCATCTGAAGAGTTGAATCATTACTTTTGCTCCTTTGTGGCAGTCATCTCTAAAATGGAAAATATGTGTATCTGAGGCATCAAGCTGAAAAGCTTGTCAACAGAAACAAGACTTCCAGCTCTTAAACTGTTCCAGTTCACTGACTGAATCCACGGACTAAGAACAATCTGAGCATAGGTCAAGGGTACTGCTGGCATTTTTACGGCACGTTCCACCACTGTGCTTACTCAATAGTAATGTCTAGAAGAGATGGCCAGAGCTCACTTGATACAAAGCTCATGGTGAAGAAAATGAGAGGTTTCATGCAGCTGAGAGTAGATTAGGTATGTGTCAATCTCTCTGCTGGCACAAATAATTTCCATGTAGTGGATAATCTATTAACTACCTCAGAAAATGTGAGTTTTCAGAACAGCAGCAGGGATTTAAGTACAATATGACCATGGGTATCACAAAGAGAAATTGAAAAGCAATCTTTTATAGTACATCCTAATGCTTTTTTGAGTAACTCCATAGGAAAGTGGAAAATCTGAATTCATATAAGTGTACATACCTCCTAACCATTATGATGGGGACCTTTTGCTTTGCTTTATGTTTTGCTTAGACTTATCTGACATAATCATATCTTCTCCAAAGTAATAAATATAAGCACTTTGTACTGCATACATTTCAAAAGGGTTTATTGGCTTAAGAGCTTTTTCCTTCTCTACTATAACTGTCACAGTTTTGAAGGATTAAAATTAGCAGTGATCACATTGGATTTCATATCTTTCAGAGTGACTTAATCCATACAGCCTCAGACCTCAATTCATAAAACTTGGCTTTTTTATTACCTCCTCTATTTGCAAGCACTGTGAACTTGGGCAAGTAAAGGAAATTCTCAGTCTTGCTTTTTTATCTGTAAAATGTGGACACATATATCCATTGTAGTAGCTTTGTTGTTTTCAATGAAAAATCTCAAACGAAGAAAATGTCTTCGTAAATAGTCAAATGCAGGATATAAGAATGTATAGAAATGTAGGATATGAGGCTATAACATCTGTTACCCAATTTATTTCCGGATTGACTGAAGTAATTTAGCTGGCTAGGAGATGTCTTTCACTACTCCATAACCATCCCTCCCAGTTCTGCCCAGTCAAGAAAACCGAATTTAAAGAAAAACTTTTCTTCAGTCAAGAGTAGGTAAATACTCCTTGCCAGAAGCTGTAAATAAACTCCCAAACAAATTATATAGAAGAAATATTTGTATTATCAGCAGCAGTGCCCTCATCATTAACTCCAATAATAAAGAAAGAAGTTTACAATTTTGGATGCCTGTGAAACATAATTTTTAATTTGGTCAATCAAGGTATATATTTTTACAAGATTCTCTTCCTTTCTGACATTTAAAGTTACTGAATGGAAGAAGAAGAACAACAACAACAAATAAAACAGGATACTATGCTCTATTTAAAATAAAACTAATTTATGAGAAAATATAATAGAGATATTTCTGCCCTACATTATTGCATGGATATTTGTTATTTTTTTCCTTTAAAGGAAAAGAATGAGTAAGATATTAGCATAAAATGAAAATTTCCTTCTTTAAGATAAGCTGATATGTCCTTGTATAGCCCACAAGGTCCCTGAGGACAGAGGCTATAAAGTTTTACTTCTTTATGACATCTTCAGAGATTAAATATTTCCTGTCTTGCAGTAGAATTAATAAATGAAAGAATGCTAAATACAATTAAGCAAACATGAAAAGCAAAGTGAGCCACTTAATGTATTTTGATTTTCTTATGATCTTGCATTATAAGACATACAGTGATGACCTGGCAGGAACCAGGAATTTGTCTTGTTATCATAACTTCTTATCTAGCACAATGCCTGCCTCTTATTGTGTTAAAATATGAGTCTTATTTTGGTGCATTTAAAAAACTGGATATAGCCATAGACCTCAATTCTTCACCCAGATTCCCTACTAGTACATTTTATGGCAGCATAAATTTTTCTATGTCCACCATGATAAAACTGTCTGGGTCAATTACAGCAATTATGTGCTCTTAAACATTTTCTAGCACGTCAATGTCAGTGATGATCTGATCAATACTTGTCTCCACACTAAACTCTATGCTTCATGATGGTAGCACAATTTTTCTCACTATTTTATTCTCAGCATCTCTAGAGAATCTGACAGTATGAGAACATCAGTAAATATTTGATGAGTGACTCAATGACTGACTTAAAAAATGAATGAGTTAACTTATTACAAAGTGCTAAGAGAGTTTTCCAACAAATATCAATAGAAAAAACAAATGCGATCTCCTTTTCAATAGGAATAAAACAGTAGATGCACTTCTTTTGGAACAGACTAAGGAACAAATATTGTCTAGCCCAACATGGCTTGTTGAGGAAAGAGACTAGTTGCAAAATAGCAGCTCAAGGCACTTCTGTGTCACTACATTTGCCCTGACAGAAGGTGTTGAGATATTTACTTCAGTCTCCGCTATTTCAGGCAGTCTGTCCTTGGCCTCCGAAAGAAAGGGTGCTTCCAGAAGAGGAGAGGTGTTAAGTTAAATATCTGTAAATGTTGTCTGCCACTATCATTACCAGTCCTAGGAATAATAATTCTCTTTTTCTTGGCAGGTGAGTTTTTTCTCTTCTTTACATTAAAGGATGATAACATTTATTTGCGATTGTAAATGAATGCTTTAAGTTGATGTCTTTTTTTCTTCATCTGAAAAAAAGTGAACTTTTCTATAGCGCATCAATGTCTACCACTCTGAAACTATCCACGCTGAAGGCACAAGAAAGTCATGGTGAGCTATGAATGATGACCACCTGCAAAGAAATAATGACTGTACCTTTTCTCTCTTTTCTTGGCAGTATCACTTTGCTGTGTTCTGACTTATGCTGAGTAATTGGAGTCAGTCAAATAGACAATCAGCTAATTTACCTTTCCTCTGTCTTCTGAATGTAATACCCTCACATGCTTCACGAGGAAATGTAACAGTGTGTCTGTCATTTAAAATGAATCACCGACTGATGTATAAAAACAGTACAAGAGAAATATGGAATTAATTTCAGAATGATACAGGTTCCTGTATCTATCCAAACTTATACTTTCCTAAGATCATTTTGGATTTAGTTAATTAGTTTTAATGGATAGATGGCAAACAGAAGAGCCAATCTGCTGCCATCATGGAGCTTAATTTGAGTGGGTGGAGATGAACAATAAACTAGTAATCAAAAAGTAAAAAAGATCATTTCCATTTGGGTCACAATCTGTAAAAGAAATAAAAATTGTGATGCAATAATGTTTAACTAAGGAATGGGGAGTTGCTACCTAAAATAAAAGATTAAAGTTAGTGAAAGTTTGGCATGATAGAAGAACAGAAGGGAGGCTAGAATAGCTGATGTAGACTGTGGGGAAGGGAGAATTACAGCACATGGTGATGAACAGGTAGGCAGGAGCTGGACCAAATTGAACTGTACAGTCCAGTGCATGTTAAACTTTAAAAGCCTATAAGCAGGGAAAGGCTATGATCCAAACTATGATTTGTGATTGCTCTGTGGGGAAATAATTTTAGGTGAACAAGACTGAAAGTAGGAGACAAGAGGCCATTGCATTAAAAGAGAGAGTAGAGTTGACAGGGACAAGAGCTAGGGAAACAGTAGTCAAAATGGAGAAAAGTTGAGATGCATGTTCAAGGTGGTACCAATAGGGGAATGAGGTAAGTAGGAACCAAGGTATTGGCTTGAGCTCTGTGGTGTGTAGCATTTCCATTCATTGAGAAGGAGATACTGCAGAAGGAACAGCTTTTGATCAATTTTTAGGGGTTGAAAATTGTGTTTCATTATGACTATTTAGCATGCAAGCAGAGATATTTATTTTGTATTTAAATGCACCAGGCAGGATGAGGGCAGTGTCAAAGATACAAACTTTAAAAAAGTTTAGATATATTTTTTACCATGAGACTGGTTGCGATTACCCTGGGAGAAGGCTTGGGTTGAGAAGAAGAAACAAGGATTAAAAACTTGAGATTTAAAATTTTTCATTTCAAACTTATGAAATGTTGCAAATAAAGTACAATTTATAAGGTATAATTCCTTCTTCCATGTTGTTACTCATTTTATCCCGCCTTCATTATCTTCCTTTTATCTGAAGAACTTACTTTGACATTTTTGCAAAGGCAGGTCTACTGGCAACAAATTCTCTGAATTTTGCTTTCTGAGAAAGTCTTTATTTCTCCTTCACTTTTGAAGGATAATTTCACTGGGTACAGAATTTTCTAGGTTGGTAGTTTTTTTCTCCCAGCACTTTACTTCACTTCACTCTCTTCTTGCTTGCATGGTTTCTGAGAAGCTGGATGTAATTTTATCTTTGTTCCCCTATAAGCAAGGTGCTTTTATCCCCTCTTGCTTCTTTCAGAATATTTTTTTTATCTTTGATTTTTCTGTAGTTTGAAAATTATATACCTAAGTGTGGCTTTTTTTTGGTTCTATCCTGTTTGGTATTTTTTGAGTTCGCTGGATCTGTAGTTTGCTGTTTGACATTAATTTGGGTAAATTCTCAGTCATTATTGTTTCAAGTATTTCTTCTGTTCCTCTCTCTCTCTTCTCCTGCTGCTATTCCTATTACGTGTCTATTATACCTTTTGTAGTTGTCCCACAGTCCCTGTAGAGTGCTCTGCTTTTTTCAGTCTGTGTCTTTACATTTCATTTCTCCAGGTTTCTATTGATTATATTCCCTAGCTCAGAGATCCTTCCCTCAACCATGTCCAGTACACTAATAAGCCCATTAAGGCCATTCTTGATTTCTGTTACAATAGCTTTGAAATCTAGCATTTCTCTTTGGTTCTTAGGATTTCCATCTGTCTGCTTACACTGCCTGTCTGTTCTTGAATGCTGTCTACTTTACCTACTAGAGTCCTTAGTATATTCATCATAAGTATTTTATATTCTTGGTCTGATACTTTCAACAACCCTGGAGTATCTGTTTTTTCTCTTCAAATTGTGTTTTTGCTTTTTGGTATATGTTTTAATTTTTTCTTGATAGGACTACATGATGTACTGGGTAAAGGAACTGCTGTAAATAGGCCTTGATAGTGCGGTGGTGAGGTGTGGGGGGAAAGGGAAGCATTCTATAGTCTTTAATTAGGTCTCACTCTTTTAGTTAGTAAGCTTGTGCCTCTGGACTGAATTTCACAAGAATTTCTCATGTTTTTTTCTCCTTCTTTAGGTGGGACAGAACGGCTAGAGTGGCCCTAGAGCTGGGTATTTTCCTTCCCCTGCTCAGTTAGGTTTGAAAATACCCCATCACTTCAGGCTCTGGTTAACTTTTTACAAGGCAGGTCTTGTTAAGAAGAAAGGGTGCTCTGGTGTATTTCAAAATGCTTGCTTTTCCCCTACCCGTGCCAGAAGCCTGAGGGGATTTTTCTGTGATACTGTGGGAGTGCGGTTAAGGTTCTGGCGGTAAATCTTACACTACTGTGGGGTCCCCTACAACTGGGCCTCCCTGTAGCCTCTGCTCTCCGAGCTGTCCACACCGAACCTCCAGCAATTCTTCAAGCAGAGGTCAGGGTTTGCTCTCCTGGCACAGGGCTTATTCTCCTGGTAGTTTCTGTTCAAGAAAGCTGGGGCTCCCTGTATTCGCCTGTCAGTCTCTCCGAATCGTCAGTCTCTCCAACCTTGGGGGCAGTGGTTTTCCCCATTCTCTCCTGTCTCAAGGATCCAAGAAGAGTTGTTGATTTTCAATCTGCTCAGCTTTTTACTTGTTAGTAGGACAGAGTGGTGACTTCTGGGTTCCTTACATGTGGAACCTGATCGTTATTATTATTTTTTTAAGACAATTTTTTTTTTAACTTGGGGGAATGTACAAATGGCAGAACTTGCTGGTCCAGACTCATTTAAACTATTCCAGAGTGAGGATGCCCATATTTGTACATCTCCTCCAGGTGAAAAGAGATAAATTCATATCGCACTATGAAATGCAGTAATTCAGCTGTTATTAGAGCTGTTAATGGATTATAATAAAACTGTCTGCCCCTTGAATGCAGCACAGGCACTAATACATTATAACAGTTCACTTTCATTAAGAGACAAATTGACATTAACTTGGTAAATTTTGTCAACATTCTATACTTATTTCTAATTTCCAGATATTATTATCTGTATTAAAATGCTCACTCCACTCAAAGGGCAGCAAGTCCTACCTTGAAAGAGTTACTCATGCATTTAAATCTGTTCTGTTGATTGTCTACCCATAATTCTGAGCAATTATCTAACTCTGCTAGCCATAATTATATAACTATGTCAAGTTCACTTTTTTCAACAAGAGAAGTATTGCATATTAGGCTTCTATAGGAAATCAGTCTGTATGTATCTCTATATAGTATCTCTATAGCCATCTTGGTTTGAATACCAGCTTTATTGCTTAAAAGTTATATATCTTTGGGCAATTTGTTTAACTTCTATAAGCTTTAATTCCATCACCTTTATAATGGCAATTGTAATAACAGCATGTACTTCATCGGTTATTACGAAGCTCAATGAGATAATGCAATTAAAATATTAACGTGTTTAGCAATGTTTCTTCATATAGGAAGAACTTGATAAAGTCACTGCTTTTATTAAAAATATATAGAATATAATAAACTGTTATTAATAAATGTATATACATTTATTAACAATATACCACTAAGGAGATTTTACTTCTTACCCAAGAAGTAGGAAATTATTGTAAGCATTTATTCAAGTGGTTGAAATAGTAAACATATTTGCATTTTCAGATCACTTCGAGATATTTGAGAATTGATGATATTGAAAGATTAATGTCAATTAGACAAGTGGGAAACAGAAATACACAAACACAGAAGAGTAATGATTAAAAAAAAAAAAGAAGAAGAACGTAGATGTAACGGGGATAAAGTTGATTGTCTCCAAAAGCAAGGTCTGTGTTTAAAATGAGCCTGCTTGGTTTTCTTTGTGGCACGTATCATGCATCTTTTAGTAAGAAATAACAATTCAGAGAAGTCTATACTATTTTACAGCCTCTGAAGGTAAATCTGTCATTGCCCAACATTATGTTTCTGTGTCCTATCTAACTTCACTGTCATTGATTGAAATTCCTCCCCAAATTCTGCAGACAGTTGTTGCCATCAATAAATTTCCGAAATGCTTACTTTATACTTACTCTTTTCCTTTGACTTAATGATAAACTTAGGAAGAGTCTGTTATGGAATGTTAGGCAAAATCCATTTTATGTCAGATGCCATGAAGAACTTTCCCACCATAAATACTACAAAGGATAGCATGTAAATTCATACACTTGGAGGGGTTGTTCAAACAGAAAATAAAAGATAAGTCGTTAGAGGTATAATTAAAATAATTCATCTTCCATACAATAAAGATGCATTTTAAACTTAGATAAAGAACTAAATACTAATTAACAGGATATTAGTCTGATATTATTTACTGATTCAAATGTACCAACATAATATGATTTTGTCTAAAGATACACGGCCAGAACAATTTTGTATATATTGTTTTTAACCTATCAAAAAAGCTCTGAAATCTAAATAAGTAAATTAAAAACTCTGCAGAGACAATGAAAGAGAAACTTAAAAAGAGAGATAAGAAAGAGAACTAATTATTATTGACCATATGGTTTTGACAGTTGTTATGCCAGGTATTTTATTTATTTTTTCTCAGTCCTCAAAACACGTCTACCAGGTAGGAAACATTATTCAGATTGGTCGCATAACACAATTTGTAAATGGCAGAGACAGCATTTAAACTCAATTATCTCTGACTCTACAACCTATGTGAAAAAAGTAGAAACGATGGGTAGTAGAGGTAGGTACTATTATTATTTTTTTCTGTATGTCACATACTAATAGACATGTAGACACAGTATTAGAATAATAAAAAGAAAAAGTAACTTGTGAGAGACCAAAAATATTTTACAAACACTAAATCCCACTAAGGATGTCATAGGACCATGTGTATATTAGCTTTAAATCATCTTACAGATTTGTTTTGATTGGCAGAGTCTATAGACGTTACTCAGGAGCTACATTAAAAGTACAATTATCTTAATGTGATTTTCTTCAATCTCAATGCGGTTTATGCATGAAAATATCTAACCCTAATAACCTTTTCTTCTCTATATTCATATTTATGTAGATCTTAGAAGAATAATGAAGAGGGTAAAATATTCAGGTCAGGAGAAGGAAGAATAAATTATGTTTAAGATAATAGGTTTTTGAATTAGACATACCTGTCCTTTACTCCTAGCTCTGCTGAGATTAAGTGTGATCCTCTAAAATGATTTTCCTGTCTTGTTTACTCATCTGTGCAATACACTAATATTATTGCCACTTTAAATTTGTTATGAGGATTAAATGAATAAAAAGAATACAACACAGTGACTAATAAATTAGTAAATACACAATACATCGAACCCAGTTTTTGGATATTTGACTGCTGACAGCTTTCATGCTCCATCCCTCCTTCTTCCCCTTCGGCTATTATCTGGGTCGGCTTACGAGATAGTGGGTTGCTCCCCCTTTTGGCTCAAGCATAGGTTCAAAAACACAAGCCCCTGCTCAGACACAAAACCCCTCCCCCCAGGCCCCTAACCACAAGCCAATTTCCTTTCCTTCTCAAGTCATTTTCAGGGCAACTTGGTAAGTCTCCCAGCTAACTTCATTAGGTAACTAATAAATCTTTTCATACGGTATTGTGTGTGTGGCTCCATCAGCCTCAAGCTCCAAATTAAATTTTGGGTGGAGGTCTCTCTCACCTCTGCAGAATGGCAACAACAGAGGTGTAGGTTTATATGTATTTCTATTAAATTTTAGTTATATCTTATCCATTCATTTATTAATTTACACACTCCACCAATCTTGTGGAGAATCTACTCTTTGTAGATACTGACCTAACCCTCCATTTGCCATGGTTAAGAAAAAAAAAGAAGCAGCACATCTTCTGTCCTCATGGAATGCACAGGTTAGTAAGTAGATAATATAAATAACAAAATTACAGAAAAATATTTAATTAGAGACTGTAAGATGGACTAGCAAAAATGTAAGATGTTGGTGGGGGGGAGGGATAAATTAGGAGTATGGGATTAACAGAAACTACTATATATAAAATAGACAAGCAACAAGGATTTACTGTATAACACAGAGAACTATATTCAGTATCTTTTAATAACCTATAATGGAAAACAATCTGAAAAAATATATATGTAACTGAATCACTCTGCTGTACACATGAAACTAACACAATATTGTAAATCAATTATACTTCAATGAAAAATATATATATATAAGATGTTATTAGATTTTATTATTAAAGGAAATTTACTGCTCTAAGGATGCCAGAGAAGGATTTTTCTCAGCAAGTAAACGTTTAATTTAAGACATGAATGATTAGTAGCAGTTAGTTTCACAAGGTCTGTGGATCTATGGTTAGTGACAGGAGGAGGAGGAAAGGCATTTCCAACAGAAAGAGCAGCATAAATAAAGATCCGGATGGGGGTTGTGGTGGGTGAGACGATTATCTTTAAGATTTCATTAAAAGGTTCCTGAAAGTCTAGTGTGGTTCTGATGTAGTGTGCAAGCAGCACATAGAAAACAGGAACAGAAGAATAGATATGTGTCTGATCAGGAGGGTCCTCTCAATAAACATATAACTAGTAACTTATTTTTAAAGTGTGCACATTTAGGAAGATATGTGAAATTGGCAATGAAATGGCGTGTGGGCACACACCACAAAGACATATATAAGGTTAGAGTTCATTTTGATTTGTTAGTTTGTTTTCTTTTCTTTTTTTTAAATTTTCTTTTAAGGCATGCTCGAAAGGAGAAGAAATTTTATTTTAGAAAAGCAGCTCTGATTTCTTTGCATTCCTTACTATTAAAAATTAACATTCTCCAAGAAAAAGAAGATAATTTTTAAACTTCCAATTTAATCTAGGAAGATGTGAAAAATTATTTTTTATGGAAATGACATATTGAGGAAAAAATAATGAATTCCAAATGTAGTGGGAAAAATAAAATAAAATAAATGGAAGCTGATTTGATATAGATGTCTGCTCTGCTTGACAGCGATTCAGGTTCAGATCACAATGAAACTAAGGAGACACAAATAGCTTCATCTAACACCAACTAGAATACAAGACATACAAGACAGTGTGCAGAGCACAAGCGTGGTCAGGTTCTCACGACTCCCAGGAATATCATCCAATATTCCCACTTGATAATTTGGAATTACATGGTCAAATTAGAATAGAAACTGAATGACTTCAGCTATTTTATATTCCCATGACTGAAGATAGACAACAGATAGGTAAACAGCTAATGATCAGGTGGTCGGCAGCCTCTAAAACGGCTCTCAATAATCACCGACTCCTATTCATGCCCTTGTGTAATCCACCCCCTTGCATGTGAGTACTGATTCACTAGTAAGGAATAAATTATAAGAAAAATGGTAATAAAAAACTAACTTCTTTCATGCTCTCCCTCTTTTGCTCTCACTTGCTCTGACAGAATCCATCTTTCATGTTTAGCTGCTGAAAGAGTGAAGAACTGAATTCTTCCAACAATCATGTTTGATTTTGGAAGAAAATTTTCCCTTAGTTGAATCTTGAAATATGTACATTCACAGTCAACATCTTGATTGCATCCTTGTGGCAGATATTGAGCCTAAAGACTAAGCTAAGCATTACCTAAATTTCTGATCCGCTGAGAAACTGAGAATTTACAAGTGTTTACTGTTTTAAGACATTAATTTATTACTTGGCAACAGAAAAATAATTTACAACATAATTTTGATATGAAAAGCCAGATCATTGTAATAAACGCTGACAGGTGAAGAGATTAGACATAAAAACATCCTGAACTATTATTTTCCATGGAAGGAAGTCCCTAGTAGGTATTTTTTCTTAACATTGATAGAGTTATATTGTTCTATTGTTTCTGGTATATTTAGCAATGAGGGAGAGTGAAAAGTGTTCCAATCACTTGATTATGTTGTTTTATATTTGTCATTTTTATCTGTTATTTTTAAGAATTTACTTTTAATATTACTAGGCTATATATGGATGTGAATTTGATATATATTTTAGGTTGGAACTAAAATCTCATGTCATTCTTCAATTCTGGAAATTTCTCACCACTTAAAATTTTAATTACTTGATCTCAGTTATTTATTATATTCATTGGCTATGACAATACTTGTGTGTATATTTGGTTATTAAAAATTGTGCTTCATATATATTAACTTCTCTTTCATAATTTTATTTTATCTCATTATAGCTAATCCTGATTTCCTCAGACCTAACCTTCCATTCACTAATTCTGTCTCCAACTGTGTATACCATATACCATATTTTTAAGTTTATCTAGTTATAATTTACATATTGTAAATTTAACTTCTTTAAAGCATACAATTCAATGCTTTTTAGTATATGTACAGAGTTCTGTAACCATCACCATGATCTAATGTTAAAACGTTTACATTACCATAAAAAGAAACCTCATGTCCATCAGACTTCACTCTACATCACCACCACTAGCCCAAGGCAACTAAACTATTTACTGTCCCTATAGATTTGCCTAGTGTCTACATTTCATATAAATGATATAATACAATATGTGGTCTTCTTTCTTTTACATAACGTGTTCAAGATTCATCCATGTTGTAGCATGTTTCTGCATTCTTTTTAATCACCAAATAATATTCCATTGTAAAGACACACAATATTTTCCTACACATTCACCAGTTGACAGACAGGTAGGCTACTAGAAATAATGCTGCTATAAACATTTATGTTCATGTTTTTGTGTGGACACGCTTTCATTTCTCTTGGGTATCTTCCTAACAATGGAAAGGCTGGGTCGTGTGATTACTCTGTGTTTAACGTTCTGAAGAAGTACTTTCCTAAGTGGCTGTGCCATTTTACATTCCCACCAGCAACGAACTAAGGCTCCAATTTCTCTGCATCCACATCAACACGTTATAGAAAATTATAAAAAAATCAAAAAATTATGTGGGTGTGAAGTGGTATTTCATGTTGGTTTTGCTCTTCATTCCTCTAATGACTAATGATGTTGAGCACCTTTTTAATGTTTTTATTGAACATTTATATATACCCTTTGGATAAATGTCTATTCAAATCATTTGCTCATTTTCAATTGAGTTATTTGCTGTGTTACTATTTATTTGCAAGTGTTCTTTAAATACTATGGATATGCATCTCTTCTTAGATATAGGCTTTCAAATATTTTTTCCCATTCTCTAGGCTGGTACTCTCTGCAGTACGTAAGTTTTAAATTTGATGAAGTCTAATTATCTATTTTGTTATATTTTCACTTGTGCTTTTTGTGTCCTATCTAAGAAACTATTGCCTAACTCCAGTTCACAAAGATTTACTCCTATGTTTTGTCTAAGAGTTTCTTTTTGTTGTTTTGTTTTGTTTTTTTAACATCTTTATTGGAGTATAATTGCTTTACAATGGTGCGTTAGTTTCTGCTGTATAACAAAGTGAATCAGCTATACATATACATATATCCCCATATCTCCTCTCTTTTGCGTCTCCCTCCCACCCTCCCTATCCCACCCCTCTAGGTGGTCACAAAGCACAGAGCTGATCTCCCTGTGCTATGTGGCTGCTTCCCACTAGCTATCTATTTTACATTTGGTAGTGTATATATGTCCATGCCACTCTCTCACTTTGTCCCAGCTTACCTTTCCCCCTCCCAGTGTCCTCAAGTCCATTCTCTACATCTGCATCTTTATTCCTGTCCTGCCACTAGGTTCTTCAGACCCTTTTTTTTTTTTTTTTTTTAGATCCCATATATATGTGTTAGCATACAGTATTTGTTTTTCTCTTTCTGACTTACTTCACTCTGCATGACAGTCTCTAGGTCCATCCACCTCACTACAAATAACTCAATTTCGTTTCTTTTTATGGCTGAGTAATATTCCATTGTACATATGTGCCACATCTTCTTTATCCATTCATCCAAGAGTTTTACAGTTTTATATTTTAAATTTGGGCCTATGATCCATTTTGCAAGTTTTGTGTGTATGTGTGTGTATAAAATGCATGTGTGTCTATCTGTCTGTCACAGAACCATTTGTCAAAAAGACTTTTCTCTTCTCACTGAACTGTGTGGTCAACATTGTCAAAAATCAACAACCAAAAATGTGAGTTTATTTCTAAACTCCCAATACGTTGGGCCACACATACTGATGACTATAGCTTTTTAGTAAGATTTGAAATCTCTACCATAATATTTAACCTCCATGCTAAAATTTTCTATTATTATTATTATAAATACTATATATTATTTAAATTAAAATTTTATTTCCAGTATTTTTAAATATACATCTCTTATTATTTTAAAGTCCAAATTTGCTCTATTTTTTCCATATGTCCATTATTGTATTTTCTCTTTCACTGAGTATGTTTCACTTCTTTTCCTGAATTGTACTTCAACAGATGCCTAATTTTTTTTTTCTGTATATACTTATATGTGTAATTTATATTGTATGGATTCCTTAATCATGCTTGGTTTGTGAAATACTTCTTATCTGGCAGTTGGTTCTATTATGATCTTATGGAAATCACTGGTTCTAATCTTTACCTCCTTGGTATTATAAATGTGGGCACTTCATCCAGAATCTGGAATAAAAAGTATTGGTTATAGCAAGGCATGCATGGTTCTCTTTCAGGTTATGATCCGCAGCATTTGAGGAGATATTGTTTAGTATTCCATCATCAACATGTCACAAGTTTGCAGCTTTTATATTCAGTTGCAGAGATGCAGGTACCTGCTTTACATGTTGCCTTGATTCATTAGTTCTGCAGACTATAAAACCCCAAGCCATATATCATGTGTGTTTCCCTGGGGCTCACACTTTTTAACTCATTTTTTTCATTTCTCACATCATAATACTTTCTTGATTTCAATATTAACAATGCATTATTGTGATTTGTGTTTATTAAAATTGTTTATTAAATTTATTACTGTGATTTAAGTTTATTAAAATTAACCAATATTCATATAATTAAAGATGAACTTCAGTAAAAGTTTAAATAAATGGATATTATTTACATGCCATTATTTGTTAAAGACAAAAAATAACTGAATAACTTTTTCTCTTGTTAGATTATTTTAGACGTGAAATAAGCAGTCACTGGCTTTTTTTTCCTTTCTGTTTCTCTTTTGTCTAATTAATGAAATTTGAAAATGGACTTTTTAACTTTCAGGATAACAGTGTGTTTGTGTTTGTGTGTGTGTTTTAAATTGACTTCTAAATATAGTTCTCATTACTGTGGGAGTGCAAGAAAGAATAGGGGGGCTTCCCTGGTGGCGCAGTGGTTGAGAATCCGCCTGCCAATGCAGGGGACACGGGTTCGAGCCCTGGCGTCTGGAGCCTGTGCTCTGCAACAAGAGAGGCCGCGACAGTGAGAGGCCCGCACACCGCGATGAAGAGTGGCCCCCGCTCGCCGCAACTGGAGAAAACCCTCGCACAGAAACGAAGACCCAACACAGCCCAAAATAAATAAATAAATAAATAAATAAATAATAAAAATAAAGGAATTCCTTTAAAAAAAACAAAAAAAGAAAGAAAGAATAGGGATGATTATGGGACACAGTTTCTTCTGTGAGACGCATATCAATCTTGCTCTTTAAGAGGAAAAATCAGATGTAAAGATAGCTGGACAGTATAAGAAACCTGACAAATTATTTTAAAGTTAGTTACAGGTATTGTAGATAAGTTAGAGGGGATGCTTATTTTTGATAGTGTCCTCAATTGGATACATTTTCTGTTATCCAGTTTTCTTTCTCTGTTTACAATATTTTTATTTTATGGAAATTGCAAGATATACATTAAATTTATAGCACAGAAACAGGTGTAGGCCACAAGGATCATCAGTTACTCCAAGCAGCAGGGCTGTCTAGCTCAAAACTCTAAGACTAAGCCAAGGGAGGATAATTTAACTTTACAAAGCAGAACAAAGCCTTGGGGAGAAGGAGTATTTTGCTGAGAAAGCAAAATCATGTAAGACTATAGGTGGCCATTTATTCAGACTTGTTCAGAAAACCAAGTAGTAGCTTTTCCTAGCTTAGTGGACACTAGCTTATCCCTGTTTGACACCATGTATCTCAACTGATGCTCCAGCACATCTCCGTACCCTCCCTACCACCTGCTCTGTTTTTCTGGTCTCACACCATCATGACCCCTAGATTTAGGCTCATTGGCAAGGGCCACCAATAAACTCACATTGAGCTCTACAGCTTCTGCTGCTTCAGGTAATTAATGGCACAATGATGCCATTTCCTACATGTCATAGATCATGTGTCTTGGCTCACCTGATGCAAGTTCCCCAAGGCATGAAATTATGTGCAATTATTTTTTTTTATGCCCCTTGAGAACTAATGTGGTAGTCTGCAAATAAGTTATTTCATCAAATAGTTGATAATTGAGTGCATAGGCTTCCTTTTCAGAGAAAATAGTAGAGGTCTTATATTTAGAATCTAAAGAGGAAGTAGCTATTTTTGCCATGTGGATGAAGCCCATTATCATACCTACATTAAATCATTGATTTTTCTTTTTTTTCTGGTGTGTTTAATTTCATTTTCCAATTTTTGATGCTGGAATATAGAAATACAACTAATTTTTTTTAAGTAGACCATAAATTAAATAACCTTGCTACAATTGTTAGTTTTAGTAGATGTTTCATAGACCTCAAGATTTCTACAGATGTGCTTGTGTCATCTGTGAATAAAGAAAGTTTTACTTCTTCCTCTCAAACATGTATGCCATTTTTTTTTCCTTTTATTAACTTACTGTATTGTCTGGATCCTCCTGAAAAATGTTGAATAGAAATGGTGAGAGGAGACATTTTTGCCTTTTTCCTGCACGAAGGGAGAACATTTCACTTTTTCATCATTAAAAATGACTTTGGTTGTAGGACTTTCACAGATAAACTTTTTTCAGGTTGAAGAAATTCCATTCTATTCCCTTTTTTTGAAGATAGCTTTTTTTTAATATGAAAACGTGTTGAATTTTTAAATGCCTTTTCTGCGTCTATTAATATGGTCATATGGTTACTTTAGTGTATTACACATTGAATTATTTTGATTGACTTTAAAATGTGAAAACGAGCTTATGTTTTTTGCATAAACTTATTGGTCATGAGGTATTACTAGTTTATTTATTGCTGAAATCAGTATGACAACATTGTATAAATCATTTTTGTGCCTATGTTATTGAGGCATACTGATACAAATTTTACTTGTAATGTCTTTCTTTGGTATTGGAATCTGGAAAATGCTAGCCCCATGAAATGCATATGGAAGTCCTTTCTCCTCCATATTTAAAAGAATTTATGTAGCACTGAAAATATATCTTCTTTAAATACTTGACAGAATTCAACATTGAAGATATCTGCACCTACAGTTTTCTTTGGGTAATGTTTTTATATTTAAAATTCTATCTCTTTAGTATATACAGGACTGTTCAAATTCCCTAACAGCTGTATTCAGCTGGTGGCTTGCTTGGGGTTGATTGATCTATTATATCTCACTCACATGTTTGTGGCCATAGCTGGCATGTTTGAAATGGCTGGGCTCTCTCTTCAAGTGATCTGTTATCTTAGGTTTCTTCATAGCATGATGATCTCAGAATTTCAACAGAATGATAGCAAAAGCTTTAAAGTGTTTTAATATTTAGAATCAAGTCACACAATCCCATATCTGTGCATTCATTTAGGGAAAAGCATGTCATAAGACCTAACCACATTTAAGGAGAGGAAAAATAGACTCTACCCCTTGATGGGGGGGTGAGGGGTGGTCTGCAAAGAATGTGGCTGTGTTTTTTACCACTGCATTCTCTCTGATCACAATTTTTAATTTATATGTAAAATTAATTCAAATCTTACCAAAACTCACAAAAGACTCTAATAATTATGGTATCTGGCTCAAAGCTAGGATCTTGTGGGTTGTATTTGGCCTGAATACCGAGAAGGCCCTCTTAATGGCTCATCTTGACTCCTAGTGTTAAGAAATAGAAAGACAATTTATATTCCCCTTACTTCACCATAGTCATTTCCACTATGAGAAGAAAAGAAAGCGCATAATGTCCACTGATGGTAGCTGCCCTGAAATCCAGTCAGTCACATGCCACCAGTTCTCTGATTCTGGGTGCAGCGACTATCCCTTGATTAGTTATAATTCTGCTGTCTGAGTGTGGTTTCATAACAATCTATTTTCTCTGCTCTCGGTTCTACCCTTGGAAATGTCTTTCCTGTACAATGAAAAATGGCCCATGTTTACATTTGAAAATCTCACTAAGACTGCTTCCTGCCTCTAGAAAATAGAGGCCCTTTTAGTTAAATCTGATTCATTTCTCTTAATAAGTTTGTGTTTTTCTTAGAAATGTGACTGTGGTTTACTGCATGACCCTTAAAGCCACATTCATAATTCTTCTCAGCATAGACCTGTGGCTGCTTTGGGTAGAGTGTCAGATTGCTGTGGGACAACGTCCTTATGAGTCTTAGAACCACTTGTGTCTAGCTGAGAGGGTTCCAAGCATCATCTTAACTTTTTCTGAGATATTTACAAAAGTCTTACAGTCATACCCTTAATTTGATCTTCACCTTAAGGCTGTTTTATACAACACTTGAATCTTTTGCTAGCTGGAGAGCCTGGGCATTAGGATAGTTTGGTTTTACAGCAGATCATGCTCTTGTCTCAACACATTCTCTAAATTCTGCGTGTTAACTAAACAGTTTCTTTCTTTGTGTTCACATCTTTCTTTCCATATTTTACCATATGCAAGTAAAGGAAAAAGCCAGTTGCCATTTTCAGCATTCTACCTGGAAATCATCTTAATCAGATTCACAACTTCATTGGGATGGGCTCTATCTTTCAAGTTATCAGGCAATCTGGTTCTGCCACTGCACAATACTCATTAGCTTTTTCAGCCTCTAATTGCAATTTCTTTTTTCCTTAAGCATCCCCTCACCACCCTTTCAGATTCCTGTGACACCTGATGCCAACACCAGTTGGTTTAATTTTTTTTTTTAATGGCAGCTTCTCGTGTAATAAATCACCCCATACCTGATGGCTCAAAACAACAATATGTTATTATTTATTACAATTTAATGGGTTGGCTAGGCAGTTCTTCCACTGCTTCTTTTTGCTGTACATTGAAGGCATCTATCTCATTTGCTGAGTCTCTTCAATTTGGAAATGCTCAGTCACCATTACTCCAAATATTCCTTCTGAGCACCTCTCTATCCTCTCGTGGGACTAAAATTTCTCACATATTAGACATCCTGACCAGGTACTACGTATCTCCTTCAGTGTTTTCTTTTCCCCCCGATTCTTTTTCTCTTGTACTCTGTCCTCTGTCTTCATTGCCTCAAATTCAGTATTCTGTTGTGTTCTGTCTGTTGTCCATCTAATTAATTGGCAATATTGTCCTTCAGATGTACAGTGCTGCTTTTATATTTTTATAGATTCAAATTGGTGTTAAAATTCTACATTTTTTACCTCTATATTTTCTTTCTCTTTTTTAAACTCTAATCATAAATATATTGTCTGCTTTACTAACCCCAATACTTTGATGATGTCTGGGTATGCTTTTACTGTTAAGTGTTTTTATACTAAGCTCAGATCTACCTTTCTTTTCACGTTATATTGGTTTTTTTGTTTGTTTCTTTGTTTGTTTTTTTAAATCAGTCATCAATTTTATACACATCACTGTACACATGTCAATCCCAATCGCCCGATTCAGCACACCACCATCCCCACCCCACTGCAGTTTTCCCCCCTTGGTGTCCATACGTTTGTTCTCTACATCTGTGTCTCAACTTCTGCCCTGCAACCCAATTCATCTGTACAATTTTTCTAGGTTCCACATACATGCGTTAATATATGATATTTGTTTTTCTCTTTCTGACTTATTTCACTCTGTATGACAGTCTCTAGATCCATCCATGTCTCAACAAATGACTCAATTTCGTTCCTTTTTATGGCTGAGTAATATTCCATTGTATATATGTACCATTACTTCTTTATCCATTCGTCTGTCGATGGGCATTTAGGTTGCTTCCATGACCTGGCTATTGTAAATAGTGCTGCAATGAACATTGGAGTGCATGTGTCTTTTTGAATTATGGTTTTCTCTGGGTATATGCCCAGTAGTGGGATTGCTGGGTCATATAGTAATTCTATTTTTAGTTTTTTAAGGAACCTCCATATTGCCCTCCAAAGCAGCTGTATCAATTTACATTCCCACCAATAGTGCAAGAGGGCTCCCTTTTCGCCACACCCTCTCCAGCATTTGTTGTCTGTAGATTTTCTGATGATGCCCATTCTAACTGGTGTGAGGTGATACCTCATTGTAGTTTTGATTTGCATTTCTCTAATAATTAGTGATGTTGAGCATCTTTTCATGTGCTTCGTGGCCGTCTCTATGTCTTCTTTGGAGAAATGTCTATTTAGGTTTTCTGCCCATTTTTGGATTGGGTTTTTTGTTTCTTTAATATTGAGCTGAATGAGCTGTTTATATATTTTGGAGATTAATCCTTTGTCTGTTGAATCGTTTGCAAATATTTTCTCCCATTCTGAGGGTTGTCTTTTCGTCTTGTTTATGGTTTCCTTTGCTGTGCAAAAGCTTTGAAGTTTCATTAGGTCCCATTTGTTTATTTTTGCTGCATACAGGTCTTTTGTCTCCCTAAGTAGGATTATTCCTAGGTATTTTATTCTTTTTGTTGCAATGGTAAATGGGAGGGTTTCCATAATTTCTCTTTCAGATTTTTCATCATTAGTGTATAGGAATGCAAGAGATTTCTGTGCATTAATTTTGTACCCTGCAACTTTACCAAATTCATTAATTAGCTCTAGTAGTTTTCTGGTGGCATCTTTAGGATTCTCTATGTATAGTATCATGTCATCTGCAAACAGTGACAGTTTTACTTCTTCTTTTCCAATTTGTATTCCTTTTATTTCTTTTTCTTCTCTGATTGCCATGGCTAGGACTTCCAAAACTATGTTGAATAATAGTGGTGAGAGTGGACGTCCTTGTCTCATTCCTGATCTTAAAGGAAATGTTTTCAGTTTTTCACTGTTGAGAATGATGTTTGCTGTGGGTTTGTCGTATATGGCCTTTATTATGTTGAGGTAGGTTCCCTCTATGCCCACTTTCTGGAGAGTTTTTATCATAAATGGGTGTTGAATTTTGTCAAAAGCTTTTTCTGAATCTATTGAGATGATCATATAGTTTTTATTCTTCAATTTGTTAATATGGTGTATCACATTGATTGATTTGCGTATATTGAAGAATCCTTGCATCCCTGGGATAAATCCCACTTGATCATGGTGTATGATCCTTTTAATGTGCTGTTGGATTCTGTATGCTAGTATTTTGTTGAGGATTTTTGCATCTATATTCATCAGTGATATTGGTCTGTAATTTTCTTTTTTTGTAGTGTCTTTGTCTGGTTTTGGTATCAGGGTGATGGTGGCCTCATAGAATGAATTTGGGAGTGTTCCTTCCTCTGCAATTTTTTGGAAGAGTTTGAGAAGGATGGGTGTTAGCTCTTCTCTAAATGTTTGATAGAATTCACCTGTGAAGCCATCTGGTCCTGGACTTTTGTTTGTTGGAAGATTTTTAATCACAGTTTCAATTTCATTACTTGTGATTGGTCTGTTCATATTTTCTGTTTCTTCCTGGTTCAGTCTTGGGAGGTTATACCTTTCTAAGAATTTGTCCATTTCTTCCAGGTTGTCCATTTTATTAGCATAGAGTTGCTTGTAGTAGTCTCTTAGGATGCTTTGTATTTCTGCAGTGTCTGTTGTAACTTCTCCTTTTTCATTTCTGATTTTATTGATTTGAGTCCTCTCCCTCTTTTTCTTGATGAGTCTGGCTAATGGCTTATCAATTTTGTTAATCTTCTCAAAGAACCAGATTTTAGTTTTATTGATCTTTGCTACTGTTTTCTTTGTTTCTATTTCATTTATTTCCGCTCTGCTCTTTATGATTTCTTTCCTTCTGCTAACTTTGGGTTTTGTTTGTTCTTCTTTCTCTAATTTCTTTAGGTGTAAGGTTAGATTGTTTACTTGAGATTTTTCTTGTTTCTTTAGGTAGGCTTGTATAGCTATAAACTTCCCTCTTAGAATTGCTTTTGCTGCATCCCATAGGTTTTGGGTCGTCGTGTTTTCATTGTCATTGGTCTCTAGGTATTTTTTGATTTCCTCTTTGATTTCTTCAGTGATCTCTTGGTTATTTAGTAACGTATTGTTTAACCTCCATGTGTTTGTGTTTCTTACGTTTTTTTCCCTGTAATTCATTTCTAATCTCATAGTGTTGTGGTCAGAAAAGATGCTTGATATGATTTCAATTTTCGTAAATTTACTGAGGCTTGATTTGTGACCCAAGATGTGATCTATCCTGGAGAATGTTCCGTGCGCACTTGAGAAGAAAGTGTAATCTGCTGTTTTTGGATGGAATGTCCTATAAATATCAATTAAATCTATCTGGTCTATTGTGTCATTAAAAGTTTCTGTTTCCTTATTTATTTTCATTTTGGATGATCTGTCCATTGGTGTAAGTGAGGTGTTAAAGTCCCCCACTATTACTGTGTTACTGTCGATTTCCTCTTTTATAGCTGTTAGCAGTTGCCTTATGTATTGAGGTGCTCCTATGTTGGGTGCATATATATTTATAATTGTTACATCTTCTTCTTGGATTGTTCCCTTGATCATTATGTAGTGTCCTTCCTTGTCTCTTGTAACATTCTTTATTTTAAAGTCTATTTTATCTGATATGAGTATAGCTACTTCAGCTTTCTTTTGATTTCCATTTGCATGGAATATCTTTTTCCATGCCCTCACTTTCAGTCTGTATGTGTCCCTAGGTCTAAAGTGGGTCTCTTGTAGACAGCATATATATGGGTCTTGTTTTTGTATCCATTCAGCAAGCCTGTGTCTTTTGGTTGGAGCATTTAATCCATTCACGTTTAAGGTAATTATCGACATGTATGTTCCTATGACCATTTTCTTAATTGTTTTGGGTTTGTTTTTGTAGGTCCTTTTCTTCTCTTGTGTTTCCCACTTAGAGAAGTTCCTTTAGCATTTGTTGTAGAGCTATCTTGGTGGTGTTGAATTCTCTTAGCTTTTGCTTGTCTGTAAAGCTTTTGATTTCTCCATCAAATCTAAATGAGATCCTTGCCGGGTAGAGTAATTTTGGTTGTAGGTTCTTCCCTTTCATCACTTTAAGTATATCATGCCACTCCTTTCTGGCTTGTAGAGTTTCTGCTGAGAAATCAGCTGTTAACCTTATGGGAGTTCCCTTGTATGTTATTTGTCGTTTTTCCCTTGCTGCTTTCAATAATTTTTCTTTGTCTTTAATTTTTGCCACTTTGATTACTATGTGTCTCGGCGTGTTTCTCCTTGGGTTTATCCTGTATGGGACTCTCTGCGCTTCCTGGACTTGGGTGGCTATTTCCTTTCCCATGTTAGGGAAGTTTTCAACTATAATCTCTTCAAATATTTTCTCTGGTCCTTTCTCTCTTCTCCTTCTGGGACCCCTATAATGCGAATGTTGTTGCGTTTAATGTTGTCCCAGAGGTCTCTTAGGCTGTCTTCATTTCTTTTCATTCTTTTTTCTTTAGTCTGTTCCACAGCAGTGAATTCCACCATTCTGTCTTCCAGGTCACTTATCCGTTCTTCTGCCTCAGTTATTCTGCTATTGATTCCTTCTAGTGTAGTTTTCATTTCAGTTATTGTATTGGTCATCTCTGTTTGTTTGTTCTTTAATTCTTCTAGGTCTTTGTTAATCATTTCTTGCATCTTCTCAATCTTTGCTTCCATTCTTATTCCGAGGTCCTGGATCATCTTCATTATCATTATTCTGAATTCTTTTTCTGGAAGGTTGCCTATCTCCACTTCATTTAGTTGTTTTTCTGGGGTTTTTTCTTGTTCCTTCATCTGGTATATAGCCCTCTGCCTTTTCATCTTGTCTATCTTTCTGTGAATGTGGTTTTTGTTCCACAGGCTGCAGGATTGTAGTTTTCCTTGCTTCTGCTGTCTGCCCTCTGGTGGTTGAGGCTATCTAAGAGGCTTGATGGGAGGCTCTGGTGGTGGGTGGAGCTGACTGTTGCTGTGGCTGTCACAGCTCAGTAAAACTTTAATCCACTTGACTGTTGATGGGTGGGGCTGGGTTCCCTCTTTGTTGGTTGTTTTGCCTGAGGCAACCCAACACTGGAGCCTACCTGGGCTCTTTGGTGGGACTAATGACAGACTCTGGGAGGGCTCACGCCAAGGAGTACTTCCCAGAACTTCTGCTGCCAGTGTCCTTGTCCCCACGGTGAAACAGAGCCACTCCCCGCCTCTGCAGGAGACCTTCCAACACTAGCAGGTAGGTCTGGTTCAGTTTCCCCCAGGGTCACTGCTCCTTCCCCTGGGTCCCAATGCGCACACTATTTTGTGTGCGCCCTCCACGAGTGGGGTCTCTGTTTCCCCCAGTCCTGTTGAAGTCCTGCAATCAATTCCTACTAGGCTTCAAAGTCTGATTCTCTATGAATTCCTCCTCCCGTTGCCGGACCCCCAGGTTGGGAAGTGTGACATGGTGCTCAGAACCTTCACTCCAGTGGGTGGACTTCTGTGGTATAAGTGTTCGCCAGTCTGTGAGTCACCCACCCACCAGTTATGGGATTTGATTTTACTCCGATTGCACCCCTCCTACCGTCTCATTGTGGCTTCTCCTTTGTCTTTGGATGTGGGGTATCTTTTTTGGTGAGTTCCAGTGTCTTCCTGTCGATGATTGTCCAGCAGCTAGTTGTGATTCTGGTGTTCTTGCAAGAGGGAGCGAGAGCACGTCCTTCTACTCTGCCATCTTCGTTCCTCTCTCTATATTATTATTGTATATTGGCTCTTGTAGATGATCATTGTAGTTTTGTTTTTTTTTAATTATGTCACATTGCTCTAAAACTTACTTTTTTTTTAAAGCAAGTAGGTAAATTACTTGCAGATCACCTTGACACTGTCAAGTCTTGGTGGTGTTTGTTAATCTTTGCTGATGTAGGTCTGTTTTAGTTTTGCCCGTAGTCATGGGATGCAGCCTTTGTTTCTAAGATACGCTTCTTCTGTTGGTTAATTTGTGTGTCGACTTGACTGAGCCACGGCATATCCAAAATTTGGTTAAAAATCATTTCTGGGTGTGTCCTTGAGGGTCTTTCTGGATAAGATTAACATCTGAATCAGTAGATTGAGTAAAGTGGATTGTCCTCCCCTGTGTGAGTGAGCCTCATCCAATCCACTGAAGGCCTGAATATTACAGGCTGAGTAAGTAAGAATTCTTCCTCTCCGTAAGTCTTCAACCTAGGCTATCAGCATCCTCCTGCCTTCTGTCTCAGACTGAAATTTACACCATTTGTTTTCCTGACTCTCAGGCCTTTGATTCAGGCTGGAACTAAACCATCAGCTCTTCTGGGTCTGCAACTTTCTGGCTACAGATGTTGAGACTTCTTACCCTCCATAATCACATAAGCCAATTTCTTATAGTAAATCTCTTTATATTTATTATATATCCTATTGGTTCTGTTTACTTGGAGAACCCAGACTAATAGAGTATTTGTATCCCAGGCATGTCCATTTTAGTGCCTACATTGAAGACACATAGTTCTCATCTTGTACACCTCATGCTGGTTGAGCTCAAAGCCCAATTTTGTCTCTCAATCACCAGGAGGACTCTGAAATCTCTTACTGGCTCTCTAGCTTCACAAACAAGCATTCTGAAATAAGTCTTTTGGAGCACTGAACATGTATGGAACTGAGAGAAATAATAATGTAGATTTTGAGGGATTTCTTTTTTGCTGCTATATTCGCTCTAGAAACTTGCACTCAGCAATTCAAACCATGATTATATTCTCCACCCAGAGAGAGCTGCCCTCTGCTTTTCCATGATTTCCCTGTGCCACTGTTTGGAAATACGCCTGAAAAACTGGGATTTCCAGATTGAAACTGATTACTATTTAGCTAGATTACTAAACGAATATATGAATCTTTTTTTTTTTTTTTTTATGAATCTTTTTATACTCTACATTTTTGTCAATAATCAAATTAACAAGTCTATGAAGACTTTTTGTTGTAAAGTGAAGAATTTGGTCTCAACCAAAAAGAAAAGGTCTAGGCTTGGTCCCATGTCCTGGGAGGTAACCTCTAAACCCTTGGAATTTCCCCACTGATAGGAGTGTCTATTATTTATGGATCACACCTGATAGTGATAGGAGGTGGCTCATGGTAGGCTCCCCAACTATGTAATGTCATTTCAACCTCTACTAAGTTGGGGAGCTGGAGACTGAGTTCAACCAAATGGCAAATCAACCAATCAACCATGACTATGTAGTGAAAATTCAGTAAAAACTCTGGACCTCAAAGGTTGAATGAGGGACTTCCCTGGTGGTTCAGTAGTTAAGACTCCGTGGTCCCAATGCAGGGGGTCAAGTTCGATCGCTGGTCAGGGAACTAGATCTCACATGCTGCAACTAAGATCCCACATACCGCAACCAAAGGAGCCTGCGTGTCACAGCTAAAGATCCCAAATACTGCAACTAAAGATCTCACATACCGCAATGAAGACCCGGAACAGCCAAATAAATAAATAAATAAATACTTAAAATAAAAAAAAAAAAAAAGATTGAATGAACTTCCCTGGTTGGCAGTACTCTGTGTATGTAGTCACACAGTATGTCTAGTGGTAGATAATGGTGTCCATGACTCCATGGAAGAGGATGACCAGAAGCTCCATGTTTGGTCCTTTCCTAGTCTCTTCCCTTTGCATTTCTTATTTTGGCTGGTTCTAATTTGTGCCTTTTCTCCGTAATGAATGTATCCACAAAAATAAGGTTTCAGTAAGTACTGTGAATCTTTATAGCAAATTATGAAATCTCAGTGTGGTTTTGGGAAACCCCTAAATTTGCTTTTGCTTTGAAAAGTCTTGAACAGACTCAGCAGTTTGGCTAATGCCAGGTAATGAGT
>NW_028121744.1:0-29899 GCF_965194805.1 Balaenoptera borealis | reverse complement strand
CTTGTTCTTACAGAAAATTTCCAACATCCATCTCTACTTGGAACTCTAAATTCTCTGCAGCATTCTCCTCCTGTGGTGAGCAATGCAACTTCCCTAACACGAAGTGTCTGCAACTTCTCCAGAGTCTCTGCCCCTGCCGTCAGTTCGGCATCGGCTACTGGTACCCCTTTCCAGACACTCATGGGTAGTGCCTACCTTTACCAACATTCTAGCACGACTATGTTATCTGGAGTTACTGACCACAGCCAGATCTCCACTTCAGCTGCTTCCTATCCAGGTGTTCTTGAGTGGGACATCACAGCAAGCACTGAAAAGAATTCTTCTTCACTCGGAGACTTTACTCTGGCACTCACTGACCGCCACACAGCTGCCTCCTCCATGTTTCTGGCAGCCCAGTATGATAAAACTTCAGACGCCAAGAACATGGTCCCTCTACATCCATCGCTTTCTGCCAGCCTTGCTCAGGGAACACCATCTCAGATTCCAAATCAGGGGCAGAGCCGCCTGCCACTTCCCTGCCAGGAAGGAAGCCAGGTATATTACTATAACCAAGGCACACTGGGGTCTTTACTGTATGGAGAACTTGGCTCCTGCCCGCAATCCTACGGCTCGGCGTCATACACAGGAAGTCGGGCCTCTGGGCAACCAGAAATGGGAATGGGACTGAAGGAGATTCAGCCCACAAATATCCGACCACCAGCTTCCACCTCTGCAGTCTGCCACCCTGTGTCTGCTCAACGCATCACAGAAACAAGTTTTCAAGGTGAGTATAACAAACGCCAGAGAAAGTTGAAGAATGAGGTCGGCACTCAAAAATGGGGTCAAATCGACAGCTGGGAAGGGGTGTACAGGCAGGTAGAATTTAGATCCTGAGCCTTTAATAACCACTACCTTCGCTCAGTGCCCTCTGTTTTTAGACTCTCTATGAGAACACCTAGGGCTTCCCTGGTGGCGCCGTGGTTAAGAATCCGCCTGCCAATGCAATGCGGGGGACACGGGTTCGAGCCCTGGTCTGCGAAGATCCCACATGCCGTGCAGCAACTAAGCGCATGTGCCACAACGACGGAGCCTGCATTCTAGAGCCCGTGAGCCTCAACTACCGAAGCCCACGTGCCTACAGCCCATGCTCCGCAACAAGAGAAGCCACCGCGATGAGAAGCCCGCACACCGCAACCGAGAGTAGCCCCCGCTAGCCGCCAACTAGAGAAAGCCCGTGCACAGCAATGAGAGACCCAGTGCAGCCAAAAAAATAAATACGTAGAATAAATAAGCTCAAACAGTAAATAAATACATAAACATAAATTACAAAAAAAAGAACACCTAATGCAGGTGGGAAGGTGGGAGGGCCACTGTAGAGGTCATCTATGCTACATGTACAAGAACGCCGAGAGCACACCAATCGGTACCACACTTTTCACTGCTGTAGCCGATCGTTCCCCCTGTACTGCCACACTGTAGCACTCCCTTCCCTCATCTACTGCTATAGTCTCTTCGGAAGGTGTTTCAGAACTCTTGTTATGTGAGTGCCAGTTGAACTGTCCTCACTTCCTTCATTTATACCAGGATTGAAGACCTTGTGGTCCGAGATCCTGTCCAGAGAGCAAGCAGGCTAAGACTCTGTCTTTGTTGATGTATTTCATCAGCAAGGGCTCTACCCCCTCTCCTAGTTCATGGTGTGACGTGTTCTTGGCCTCTCGGGAAAGTGGGGAGAATGGAAAGGACCCTATATGAGAATGCTAGGCTTTGTAAAACATTTCAGGTTTTTAAAAATAAGACTCATTTTGTATTGGACTTATAACAGTCCTATGAAATACAAAGCGAGCCGAGAATCAGCGACAGGAAAGGCTCACCAGTAAGAATTACAACAGTCACCGCTTACCTCGTAGCATAGGGCACTGTCCATGATCCTTAAGAAGAGTTAGTAGAAATGCCTTGCCCATCTTGCCCCTGAACCCCTTGAAAGGTACACGACTGCTGTGTTGGTGTTTAGGGGGAGCATCTCACTTACCAGGGACTGACTTCTCCCTTGATCCCTTTGTAGGGATGGAGACCTCCCCCCTGGTGATGAAAAATTCCCTGGGATTGCAACCTCCAAGCCAGACGTTTTGTGTGACACAAAGTCAAGAACTCCCCAAGTCCTGCAGTAGCAGAAACAGCCACATACTTGAGAGTAACCCACCATCTGAACTTGGGGACATTTCAGTGACAGCTCCAGTCCAGAGTGCCAGGCGTCTCCTGGCCCTGCCTCCAGCTCCAAGCCAGGGACAAATAGAGAGTAAGCACGTGGATGATATCAAAACCAAGCTTTCAAAGCCTCTGGATGCCTACCAGATCCCAACAGAGAACCAAGATCCTCCACTACTCCCTTTAGGAATCCCTGATATTCACCAGCCGCTGGCCTGCACCGATCCCCTCAGCCAAGAGGAGCAGCCTGGTTCTGAAAATGCTGATCTGGGAGAGAACAGCCGGAGTCGTCAGGACCTAGGGACACTTGAAAATGGGATTGAACCTAGCAGTGGTCTTGCAGACATTACTACACTGGCGGAGGATATTCACCTTCCCCAGCTCTTTAATCCTTTGAAAGATCTTGATCAATCCCAAGGTCCCAACGTGATCAAAGCTAAAGACACCAGAGCCATTAAGGTGAATCAGGTGCAGGAAAAGCCAAGTGTCATAAAGGTTCCCTCTGATCAACCCAGGAAGAACAAACAGAAAGCCTCTGAGCCTATCAGTGGCGCTCCCAAGGCCAAAATCCAGCCAAAGAATCCAGAGTGCCCGTTAGGGGGAGAAGTGGTTACATGCCACGCTGCAGTCAGTGACAGGGCTCCTGTGAACACGGCCAAGCACTCTCAAGGCAAACCTCAGAAAGCTGCATCCAGAAAGATCAGCAAAACTAAGAGCCACGGGCAGGAAAAGACCAAAAGGACCAGAGGGAGAAACAAGGCTGAGGAGAACAAGCAGTCAGGGAACAAAGTCAAGGCAGAAGAGAAGCCAGCAATCCCCCACACGAAGCGAAAGGAACACCAAACTGAGCTTCTCCAACAGAGCTTTCAAAAGCCTCGAACCTCCCTTGGCGTGCGCATGCTGGAGTCTGTGAAGGTTCTTCATGCGCTGGGGAAGAAGAATGAGACGAAAACTGGGCGCTCTTCCTGTCGGCTCTTGGGAAAGTCAAGCAACCCCAAAGACCCCCAGCCACCCCCAGCTATCCAGCCATGGCGGCATACCCCACGTGAGGGGAAGGGTCCTGAGAAAACGCAAGTCCAAGCCCAGAAACCAGACAGCAGTGCTGAAACAGAGTGTCCGTCTCCAGCCCAGTATGAGCGGCCTCCTCCTGGGAAGGTCAAGTTGATACCTCTGCCTTTTTCTGCCTGGGACAAGCCTCAAGCTCGACCCGCTCCTCGGAGGCCACAGTCTCTGGCCTCACATCGGCCTGCTGGGGCTTACCGTGCCCAGCCTGGTTCTACTGACTCAGCTCAACCTGCTGCAGCCAATTCATCCCAGCCAGCTCCTGCCTCTTTGCCAGGCCCCGCCAAACCAGCTCAGCCAACTGTGACCAACCCAACCCAACCGGCTTGGCCCAACCATACCCAGCCTCGTGTCCCTCAGTCTGCTGCTCCTAGGCCTGCACCCTCCAAAACTTCATCTGGCGCTCCTCTCCAGCGGGAGCCTGTTCCCCCTGCTGTGAATAAGCGCCAGTCCCCACCCAAGCTCCAAACCCACTTTCTACTCCAAGACTTCAGCAAGCAACGAGTTCCATGGAGGGAACCCAACGTGCCTGAGCCAGTCATGTCAAAGCCCATCGAACAAGAGCAGAGGCCAGAGCGAGAGGCCATGAAGAGGCGGGCTCAACAACAACGGGAGAATGCTGCCGGATACACCTCTTCGGGCAAGCTGCAATTTTTCACCGAGAGGGAAAACGAAATGGAAATTGCCGACTACTACGGATACGTCAAGTGAGAGCTGCTAGGATTCTTGGTGCCACCTTGGCTACCAGCTGTTCTTCCATACACAGGTAAGACAGGTATAGAACTGAGTAAGTAAATGGAATACAATTAATAGACGAGTAACAAACCTTTCGAATTTTCAGATGCTGCTAACTGGGGCGTGAGAAAGGAAGGACTGAAAGTTGGATGGGAGAATGAAGGAAAGGGGTAAAAACTGAGCAAAGAGGAAGGAACTTGGCCCAGGGCTAGGAAGGCCAAAAGAGACGTATGGATTTAGGAAAGGAAGCAGGAGCGAGGATGAAATGGCAGAAGTAAAAAGCAGGGTCAGAGGTCTGGGTTGAAAGAACACAATTGGAGTAGAGTTGAAGGTGACAGAAGATGAGTCTAGGTTTACTAGGAGAAATAGAAAAAGTCTCTCGGGGACGCTGGCCTTAAGTCTCACAACCACCAGATAGGTATTTCAGAAAACAAGAGGTTCAGGACACATCTCTGAAAGGTCTGAGTTGCCTTATTCAGGTGTGACTGTAGTGGGGGAATAGGGAAATCTACCAGAGAAGTGGCTAGGGCTCAGAGTTATCCTAGGGGCAGCTGACGACAGGGGCAGAGCCAAGGGAACTGCTGGATCAGGAGGCCCACGAACAAAGCAGGGGCATAGCCGCCTGTCACTTCCCTGCCAGGAAGGAAGCCAGGTATATTACTGTAACCAAGGCACACTGGGGTCTTTACTGTATGGAGAACTTGGCTCCTGCCCGCAATCCTACGGCTCGGCGTCACACACAGGAAGTAGGGCCTCTGGGCAACCAGAAATGGGAATGGGACTGAAGGAGATTCAGCCCACAAATATCCGACCACCAGCTTCCACCTCTGCAGTCTGCCACCCTGTGTCTGCTCAACGCATCACAGAAACAAGTTTTCAAGGTGAGTATACAGACGGCAGAGAAAAGTTGAACAATGAGGTCGGCATTCAAAAATGGGGTCAAATCGACAGCTGGGAAGGGGTGTAGAGACAGGTAGAATTTAGATCCTGAGCCTTTAATAACCACTACCTTCTCTCAGTGCTCTCTGTTTTTAGACTCTATATGAGAACACCTAGGGCTTCCCTGGTGGCGCCTGCCAATGCAGGGGACACGGGTTCGAGCCCTGGTCTGCGAAGATCCCACATGCCGTGCAGCAACTAAGCGCATGTGCCACGACGACGGAGCCTGCATTCTAGAGCCCGTGAGCCTCAACTACCGAAGCCCACGTGCCTACAGCCCATGCTCCGCAACAAGAGAAGCCACCGCGATGAGATGCCCGCACACCGCAACCGAGAGTAGCCCCCGCTAGCCGCCAACTAGAGAAAGCCCGTGCACAGCAATGAGAGACCCAGTGCAGCCAAAAACATAAATACGTAGAATAAATAAGTTCAAACAGTAAATAAATACATAAACATAAATTACAAAAAAAAAGAACACCTAATGCAGGTGGGAAGGTGGGAGGGCCACCGTAGAGGTCATCTATGCTACATGTACAAGAACCCCGAGAGCACACCAATCGGTACCACACTTTTCACTGCTGTAGCCGATCATTCCCCCTGTACTGCCACACTGTAGCACTCCCTTCCCTCATCTACTGCTATAGTCTCTTCGGAAGGTGTTTCCGAACTCTTGTTATGAGAGTGCCAGTTGAACTGTCCTCACTTCCTTCATTTATACCAGGATTGAAGACCTTGTGGTCCGAGATCCTGTCCAGAGAGCAAGCAGGCTAAGACTCTGTCTTTGTTGATGTATTTCATCAGAAAGGGCTCTACCCCCTCTCCTAGTTCATGGTGTGAAGTGTTCTTGGCCTCTCGGGAAAGTGGGGAGAATGGAAAGGACCCTATATGAGAATGCTAGGCTCTGTAAAACATTTCAGGTTTTTAAAAATAAGACTCATTTTGTATTGGACTGACAACAGTCCTATGAAATACAAAGAAGGCCGAGAATCAGTGACAGGAAAGGATCACCAGTAAGAACTACAGCAGTCACCGCTTACCTCGTAGCATAGGGCACTGTCCGTGATCCTTAAGAAGAGTTAGTAGAAATGCCTTGCCCATCTTGCCCCTGAACCCCTTGAAAGGTACACGACTGCTGTGTTGGTGTTTAGGGGGAGCATCTCACTTACCAGGGACTGACTTCTCCCTTGATTCCTCTGTAGTGATGGAGACTTCCCCGCTGATGAAAAATTCCCTGGGATTGCAACCTCCAAGCCAGACAGCTTTCCTATGGAATGACAGAGAACTTGTCAAGGTGAAACACCAGTCTGCGGGAGAAAGGGAGGAAGAGAATGATGGAAATCGTTTCTGGGAAACTATTTTTACATTATGTGTTGTTTGTTCCCGGTAAATAAACTGAAATCTTCTTAACAGTACAACAAAATCTAAACCACTAAAGCCAACAATACAGGAGTATAACGTTCGACAAAAATTTCTTTGGCTGCGCAGCATGTGGGATCTTAGCTCCCCAACCAGGGATTGAACCCACGCCTGCTGCATTGGAAGCGCAGAGTCTTCACCACGGGACCACCGGGGAAGTCCCAGGACTATCACTTTTAAAGGAGAAGGTACAAACCCCTCGGTTCTATGAACTGGAGATTTTTAGTAAGAAGTCAATATATTTGTTGTTAGGCACATTTTATGTTAGGCTGTCTCCCTGCACAGGATGCAGGCGCCTTGAGAATGGAAGTCATATCCCTCTATAGTACGTCCCTCTTCTTTCTGCTTTGCAGTTTGCTGCTCCACTTGTTCAACCCCACCTAGTAATAACCTATACTTCCCTTGTTCCTGTTTTCCCATCTGGAAAACAGACAAAAGGCAACCAAACAACGCAAAGGTCTCAACAAATAAGGGATATCCAAAACCAGAGATGGCCAGAACTTCTGTACCCCTGATGAAATAGTCCTCATACAAAACCTGATAATCAAATTCCTTAATGCTAGGAATCACAGTGAAAAATAGTATCTGAACTGACTTCTGTCAGATGAGTGAGAACTAAGGTTAATTCAGTGTATCTGAAGCATAGAAAGTGAGGGCAAAAGTGGCACAAGATGGGGCTAGAGAAGCAGAGAGGATTCTAGACCACGCAGAGTCTTAAAGGCCAACAGTGTGTTTTCTATTCTCAAAACAATGCTTGTGAGCGATGTTTATGAGCAACGTTCCAACTTGCTTTGAAGGTTTCTTGTGTGAAGAGTGGATTGGAAGGAAACAAGATATATGGACACCAGTTAGGACCTAATCGCAACAGACAGGCAAGTTCAGTATTAGGAAGTTGAGGAAGAGCTGGCTGACAGATTCCAAAGAAATTCAGGAGATGAACTGAAGCGGGCTTAATGGGGTAGGAGATGGAGGAAAGGAAGGTCTTAGGGAATTCAAGGGTTTACTGCACACATGAGCAAAGTCTCAAAATTAATCATTTGAACGTACAGAGGCGGATCTCCCAAATGACACCGGTTAGGAAGCAACGGTACGCCCTTTAGAATTCCTAGAGACAACACAAATCAACTGTTTCGATGGAAAATTCGGCGGGACTCTTGATTTCCATGGGAATACAGAGAAAAGAGACACTGATCTGGCTTGCAGGTATATTTAGGAAGCTGTTAGCCGGACATCACCTACTAGTATCATGTAAGTAGGCCGTCCGAAGTTGGAAGCTTAGGGGAAAAACCTGGAGGAAAACTTAAAAGCTTAAGCCACACCTCTACACTACACCACCTTTCACAATTTCTTCTCAGATAAGCATCATCCCCATCAGTGAAGAAACTCGTTCGTACCTCATAATAGGAAAAACAGGCCTAAAGATTCAATGTGTGTCTTGGGAGGTCCCATCTATGCGATATCTTCCTGGGACCAGAAAAGGCCCCAGGAAGATCCATCTCTGCACCCCTGAAAGCTTACCACCAAGGAAAATGACTAGGTCCATAGATTTCCTCCCTCAAACCAGCTTACCTCACACATAGATCATTAGCAACTCCGCCCTTACTCACATTATCACAGTCACAAGAGTGGTTAGGGAGAAAAGCACTAACCAGGGGAACTAAAACAGAGGCAATCCAGGCCAAGCTGGGCTGGTGGCAGATATCTTGCTCCTTACGCTCGGGTGCATAATGCGACTCACCACAGTGCCTTTTTCACAGACCCTTTTGAACGTTTCTCCACAGAATCCAACAGCTCAAGTTAGTTCATGACGCTTCAAGGTCAACAATCGTCAAGAGAAAAACATGCAATATGTCTTACAATGTTGGATTCCTTACAAACAGGACAAGGAGATAACCATGTAGACAAAACCAGAGCATTTGAAAACATCTGTATTCTACAAACACACCAGTGAATGCTATAAATAAGGTACTATGACATAAAACAAAATGAAAACTAGATGTGAGACTGTTCTCTTCAGTGTACAGACTTCATGGCAGTTGCTGCACACTATCTAGCTACTTAGATCTTTAACTCTCTGTTCTGTTAATACCAAATGAGGCCCAAGTGTGTCAACCTGTTTCCCACAGAAACCAAAAAGTCTACATGCATCTCTTTTCTCCTGTGCCCTTTCACCTTACCTGCTCCCAATTCTCCACCAACGTCCTCCTCTTTCTCTAATTATTCTCCTCTTCATTTTGCTTGGCCTTGCCCCCAAGCATGCAAGACAGAGAGTCCTAGAGGTCCAAGATTCTAGAGTGGCTGTTTGCAAGGCGGAGGAGATTACAGTAACTGCCACACTGTATATACTTCTGTGCAAAGAAAAAGGGACAGTGTTCAGAATGTCTCTCACATATAACAAGAGCTGGAGATGGCAGGATACCTGTGTGGCCCAAGGAACTAGAGCTAGCAAATTATGGGCCAAACAATTGCAACCAAAGGCTGGAAGAGGAAAGGTCTGCAACCAGCTCTGTCTCCTAGCTCTCTGGTATTTGCTGCCAACGGGCAGAGTCTATTTCGTGAAGCATCAAGCACTGAAAAGAAGACTCCTGCTGCTGGAAGGTGACAGGAAGTAACGTCCAATGCAAGATCAAGGCTTGTCCTCGAAGCAATGCCCATAATGGAAGAAAAAAAAAAAAGAGAAAGCGGAAGAGAAATGTTAAGTCGCAAGTCCAACCTGGCCCCCAGCCTAGCCCAGCCCAAGGAAGGTAGGAGTCAAGGAGAAGAAACTAAAAGAGAAGAGCCTTGGACCACAACATTCTCCACAAGGTACACTCAAGAAACTTCACCCTACTCTTGAACCAAGTTACAAAGAGAGCTTCTTAATCCCTACTTTGGCTCCTTAAAAGCTGCTATCAGTTCACTCATTAGACACATCTGATTTCAGAACAACTGTAATAGTTCAAACTAGATGGCTCTTTCCTTCCTAAGGATTATTAATTAAAGAAGATCTATATAGCTCTAAGTATATGATACATAAAATAGAATACTCTGTAGAATATAAGTAACTCTTAGTTCAGTGTATTAATGAACGTCTGTAAGAAATGTTGCAATGATTTCCCTAATGGAAGAGCCTGGGGGAGGTAAATCTGTCTTCTAGGATTTCCTCCTCCCCAAAGCTCAGAAACTCAGGTGTTGTTTTAGCTCTCCTACACTCTCTTCACCCAAGCCCGCCTTCCTGTTGGGGATCGGACCTCCCTATTGGCTCTCTCATACCTTTCAACTGCCTGCTTTGTGACATCACTCTCCTACCAAACCTACTACCACTTGGTAGAGCCTTGGGGTTTCCGTGGAGCTGTTTGGACCAGTAACCAGTGACCTCTGTACTGGACACGTGCGCCGTTCAGCTGCAGCCACTCAGACATCCTCTAGTGTTGTCTCCTCATCCCTTGTACCTGCAGTGGATGCTTCCTCTTCTCTGACCATGTCAGGTAAGAAAAGAAACTTTGGAAAGTTTTGCGTTCGATTTCTTTTGCCCCTAAATTGAGTAGGAGATTCAAAATAGCATGGAATAATGAGGGAAAGTATTGAACTACAAGTCTGGAGACCTAATTTCACTTTTGACTTTGACGTTTACTATCTGTGTGACTTTGGACAAATCACTGGCTGTCTCACAAAGCCTGTTGCTTTCCTTAACTGTTACGTTAGGATACCACATTGGGTTGATCACTCTGATCCCCTTCTTTTCCAGTATTGAGCCTTAAAGGGTACCCATGTAGAAAACGAAATCAGACACTTCTCAAGAGTGTTTCAACAGAAACACAGAAAAGCCAGGGGACATAGAAAACTAGCAATATATACCAAGATGTTTCATCTCTAATGGTCTCCCTCCACTAGGATTTCGACTAGTTGAAAAGAGAGAATAGGGAGAGAGGATGGAGAGTACTGGGCTCTACAGGGAGGCACAGAGTCGAGCGTAAGGAAGTTTAGGACGGTTTTCATTAGCACAGGCCAACAGGCACCAAGAGATGGGAGAAAATGTAAGAATGAAGAGGGAAAGCATAGAGGAGCTCTCAAGAAAAACGGAGTTTGCAATGGAATGCTGATGGGAACCAAAGATTTTCAATTAAAGCAGAAACAGCACAGAGGGAAACCTGCTCAGAGCAGGGCAAAACCAAGTTGATGGTAGCAAACCCTTACATTAACAGACTAAGAAGGAAAGTAAGGCCAGAACAGGGGATCACCGGGAAAGGCAGCTTATCAGAAAAGTCATACTCCGTTTTCTTTCTTTTATTGCCTCTCTGAATACAGTTGGCCACTTGACAGTTTTGAATATAAACATTTTAGAAATACGTTTTAGAAATGATGCCTCCTATAAACAAGCAACCACAGTGGTTATCTAGGGGGCTGCTTTTCAGTGTTTTATTCTTTCTAATTTTTAAACTAGGTAGACATTTCACCAATTCAACATTTTAAGTGATATCTTCTAAATTGAATCAGAAGGACTATTTTCCTTGGTGTGATATGTAGGTTCTAAGGCAAGGCTGCTTTTCATTTTTACAGTTATTTCCTTCCTAACACAGAGAGCACATTGATCAACAGCCATCGTTCGCTTGTAGAGCTTAGCTACCGAAGAAGAAGAAGAAGAAGAAAAAGTCAAGCCCCACATCTCTAATTCCCCCCACTTAGGGAATTCCCTGGCGGTCCAGTGCTTAGGACTCGGTGCTTTCACGGCCAGGGCCACGCGGCGCGGCCAAAGAAACAAAACAAACAAACATCCACGTTTATCGAAAACCATATTGTGGAGTCCTGTGGATTTTCTTACATTTGAAAATCTTTTTTAATTGGATTCTAGGCATGATGGTTTTTTGAGGTTTTGGGATGCCATCTTCTTGGATGCTGAAGATGATTCTAATCTAAGTTCTAGGATAAATCCAAAAACCTTCCTGATACATTTTAAGCTTCCTTTCTGCTTATTATATAAGCTATATTCATTGAAATATATATTTCTCCTAGGCTTAATACCTCTTACTTGCTGGGTAAAAATATGAAGGAGCACAATAATGAAACTCTTTTACACTTATTATTTTGCTGTCTGCTTCGTACCGGTTTTCATTGAAATACTTGTCTATATGTGTTGTGGCTACCTATACATGCACATTTATTGCATTCTGTTGCTTGTTATGCATTTTTTACTGACATACCTTCTCTGTCTGTATGCATTGGCTAGGAATTCATTCACCTCTATCACCTCCATCGTGTCTTCTGGTTAATAGTATTCACTAAAATAGAGTGGGCAAAATTCACTTTCATAATATTGCATGGATGGTACAGAATGCCATTTGTTAGTAAATTCATTAGGCTTCGATACTTGCCACATACCCCAGTTTTCATTAATATCTATGGATTTCTTTTTCGTTAACGTAATATGCTTGTCATGATTTTTCTTTGTCTTTCTAGAACTTATTGTATCTTCCTCCATATAAATCATACGCAACAGATCAGCTTATTCATCTATTAATTATTACTGCTATTATTATTGGTGGTGGTGTTATAACCACTTTACAGGTGAGGAATCTGAAGTAATCAGATAACTTTTCCCTTTCCAAAAGCACTTAAGAAATCCACTTTCGGGTAATCATTTTGAGGTAGGATGAGAAACCGGGCTTGAAGAGGGCAAAAATGACTCTTTCAATTCACCAGTTGGACTGAGCTGTACGTCACCTCTAGGTAATAGCGTGGGAACTGCACAAGCAAAGGGAGACACTGAAGACGACAATGGTAATAGCCGTACTGTTTTCTAATGGACAAAAAAAATGCCTATATTATAAGTTCTATTTCTCCTGCTTTCTGGCAGTATCATGCTCAGAGTGGAGTCCTGGCAAGGAAGTCAGGATACTTAGGTTCTGAAACCTGGTAATGATACTAACATAATGAGAGAACTTGAACAAGTCAACCCGACCTCTCTGAGCCTCAGTTTCCTTACTCACGAAATGAGACTGAGAACATCGAAGTTCTCTAAGGGCCTCCTAGTTCTAAAATGCTTCCAGTCTAGGAAATAGCATAGAAGTCAATACGAGTGCAGGCTGAAGGGAAAGACAGGGCAGGGAGAAGGTTGCTTCCAGCCTAGAGAACAATCTCTGAACCACACCACTTGGCTCTTCTGCCCGTCTGTGCCCAAGATGGGAGCACAGGCAGTTAATAGAGAAGAGTGGAAAACTGCTCAGTCCTTACAGCCATCATCAACTGTCTGATTTTGGGTTTCTCAGGAAGTAGTGATAGTAGAGGTGTCCTGATAGCAAGAACCTTCAGATGATGCCGTTCCTCAAACGTAGTGAGAATTTCTCAACCTCCCTGAGTTTTTCATGACCCTCTTGTTCTTACAGAAAATTTCCAACATCCATCTCTACTTGGAACTCTAGATTCTCTGCAGCATTCTCCTCCTGTGGTGAGCAATGCAACTTCCCTAACACGAAGTGTCTGCAACTTCTCCAGAGTCTCTGCCCCTGCCGTCAGTTCGGCATCGGCTACTGGTACCCCTTTCCAGACACTCATGGGTAGTGCCTACCTTTACCAACATTCTAGCACGACTATGTTACCTGGAGTTACGGACCACAGCCAGATCTCCACTTCAGCTGCTTCCTATCCAGGTGTTCTTGAGTGGGACATCACAGCAAGCACTGAAAAGAATTCTTCTTCACTCGGAGACTTTACTCTGGCACTCACTGACCGGCATACAGCTGCTTCCTCCATGTTTCTGGCAGCCCAGTATGATAAAACTTCAGACGCCAATAACATGGTCCCTCTACATCCATCGCTTTCTGCCAGCCTTGCTCAGGGAACACCATCTCAGATTCCAAATCAGGGGCAGAGCCACCTGTCACTTACCTACCAGGAAGGAAGCCAGGTATATTACTATAACCAAGGCACACTGGGGTCTTTACTGTATGGAGAACTTGGCTCCTGCCCGCAATCCTATGGCTCTGTGTCATACACAGGAAGTAGGGCCTCTGTGCAACCAGAAATGGGAATGGGACTGAAGGAGATTCAGCCCACAAATATCCGACCACCAGCTTCCACCTCTGCAATCTGCCACCCTGTGTCTGCTCAACGCATCACAGAAACAAGTTTTCAAGGTGAGTACACAAACGGCAGAGAAAGTTGAAGAATGAGGTCGGCATTCAAAAATGGGGTCAAATCGACAGCTGGGAAGGGGTGTAGAGACAGGTAGAATTTAGATCCTGAGCCTTTAATAACCACTACCTTCTCTCAGTGCTCTCTGTTTTTCGACTCTATGTAAGAACACCTAGGGCTTCCCTGGTGGCGCCGTGGTTAAGAATCCGCCTGCCAATGCAATGCGGGGGACACGGGTTCGAGCCCTGGTCTGGGAAGATCCCACATGCCGTGGAGCCACTAAGCCCATGTGCCACAACGACTGACCCTGCATCGTAGAGCCCGTGAGACGCAACTACCGAAGCCCACGCGCCTAGAGCGCATGCTCCGCAACAAGAGACGCCACCGCGAGGAGAAGCCCGCACACCACAACCAAGAGTAGACCCCGCTAGCCGCCAACTAGAGAAAGCCCGTGCACAGCAATGAGAGACGCAGTGCAGCCAAAAAAATAAATACGTAGAATAAATAAGTTCAAACAATAAATAAATACATAAACATAAATTACAAAAAAAAGAACACCTAATGCAGGTGGGAAGGTGGGAGGGCCACTGTAGAGGTCATCTATGCTACATGTACAAGAACCCCGAGAGCACACCAATCGGTACCACACTTTTCACTGCTGTAGCCGATCATTCCCCCTGTACTACCACACTGTAGCACTCCCTTCCCTCATCTACTGCTATAGTCTCTTTGGAAGGTGTTTCAGAACTCTTGTTATGAGAGTGCCAGTTGAACTGTCCTCACTTCCTTCATTTATACCAGGATTGAAGACCTTGTGGTCCGAGATCCTGTCCAGAGAGCAAGCAGGCTAAGACTCTGTCTTTGTTGATGTATTTCATCAAAAAGGGCTCTACCCCCTCTCCTACTTCATGGTGTGAAGTGTTCTTAGCCTCTCGGGAAAGTGGGGAGAATGGAAAGGACCCTATATGAGAATGCTAGGCTCTGTAAAACATTTCAGGTTTTTAAAAATAAGACTCATTTTGTATTGGACTTACAACAGTCCTATGAAATACAAAGAAAGCCGAGAATCAGTGACAGGAAAGGATCACCAGTAAGAATTACAGCAGTCACCGCTTACCTCGTAGCATAGGGCACTGTCCATGATCCTTAAGAAGAGTTAGTAGAAATGCCTTGCCCATCTTGCCCCTGAACCCCTTGAAAGGTACACGACTGCTGTGTTGGTGTTTAGGGGGAGCATCTCACTTACCAGGGACTGACTTCTCCCTTGATTCCTCTGTAGTGATGGAGACTTCCCCGCTGATGAAAAATTCCCTGGGATTGCAACCTCCAAGCCAGACAGCTTTCCTATGGAATGACAGAGAACTTGTCAAGGTGAAACACCAGTCTGCGGGAGAAAGGGAGGAAGAGAATGATGGAAATCGTTTCTGGGAAACTATTCTTACATTATGTGTTGTTTGTTCCCGGTAAATAAACTGAAATCTTCTTAACAGTAAAACAAAATCTAAACCACTAAAGCCAATAATACAGGAGTATAACTTTTGAAAAAAATTTCTTTGGCTGCGCAGCATGTGGGATCTTAGCTCCCCAACCAGGGATTGAACCCACGCCTGCTGCATTGGAAGCGCAGAGTCTTCACCACGGGACCACCGGGGAAGTCCCAGGACTATCACTTTTAAAGGAGAAGGTACAAACCCCTCGGTTCTATGAACTGGAGATTTTTAGTAAGAAGTCAATATATTTGTTGTTAGGCTCATTTTATGTTAGGCTGTCTCCCTGCACAGGATGCAGGCGCCTTGAGGATGGAAGTCATATCCCTCTATAGTACGTCCCTCTTCTTTCTGCTTTGCAGTTTGCTGCTCCACTTGCTCAACCCCACCTAGTAATAACCTATACTTCCCTTGTTCCTGTTTTCCCATCTGGAAAACAGACAAAAGGCAACCAAACAACGCAAAGGTCTCAACAAATAAGGGATATCCAAAACCAGAGATGGCCAGAACTTCTGTACCCCTGATGAAATAGTCCTCATACAAAACCTGATAATCAAATTCCTTAATGCTAGGAATCACAGTGAAAAATAGTATCTGAACTGACTTCTGTCAGATGAGTGAGAACTAAGGTTAATTCAGTGTATCTGAAGCATAGAAAGTGAGGGCAAAAGTGGCACAAGATGGGGCTAGAGAAGCAGAGAGGATTCTAGACCACGCAGAGTCTTAAAGGCCAACAGTGTGTTTTCTATTCTCAAAACAATGCTTGTGAGCGATGTTTATGAGCAACGTTCCAACTTGCTTTGAAGGTTTCTTGTGTGAAGAGTGGATTGGAAGGAAACAAGATATATGGACACCAGTTAGGACCTAATCGCAACAGACAGGCAAGTTCAGTATTAGGAAGTTGAGGAAGAGCTGGCTGACAGATTCCAAAGAAATTCAGGAGATGAACTGAAGCGGGCTTAATGGGGTAGGAGATGGAGGAAAGGAAGGTCTTAGGGAATTCAAGGGTTTACTGCACACATGAGCAAAGTCTCAAAATTAATCATTTGAACGTACAGAGGCGGATCTCCCAAATGACACCGGTTAGGAAGCAACGGTACGCCCTTTAGAATTCCTAGAGACAACACAAATCAACTGTTTCGATGGAAAATTCGGCGGGACTCTTGATTTCCATGGGAATACAGAGAAAAGAGACACTGATCTGGCTTGCAGGTATATTTAGGAAGTTGTTAGCCGGACATCACCTACTAGTATCATGTAAGTAGGCCGTCCGAAGTAGGAAGCTTAGGGGAAAAACCTGGAGGAAAACTTAAAAGCTTAAGCCACACCTCTACACTACACCACCTTTCACAATTTCTTCTCAGATAAGCATCATCCCCATCAGTGAAGAAACTCGTTCGTACCTCATAATAGGAAAAACAGGCCTAAAGATTCAATGTGTGTCTTGGGAGGTCCCATCTATGCGATATCTTCCTGGGACCAGAAAAGGCCCCAGGAAGATCCATCTCTGCACCCCTGAAAGCTTACCACCAAGGAAAATGACTAGGTCCATAGATTTCCTCCCTCAAACCAGCTTACCTCACACATAGATCATTAGCAACTCCGCCCTTACTCACATTATCACAGTCACAAGAGTGGTTAGGGAGAAAAGCACTAACCAGGGGAACTAAAACAGAGGCAATCCAGGCCAAGCTGGGCTGGTGGCAGATATCTTGCTCCTTACGCTCGGGTGCATAATGCGACTCACCACAGTGCCTTTTTCACAGACCCTTTTGAACGTTTCTCCACAGAATCCAACAGCTCAAGTTAGTTCATGACGCTTCAAGGTCAACAATCGTCAAGAGAAAAACATGCAATATGTCTTACAATGTTGGATTCCTTACAAACAGGACAAGGAGATAACCATGTAGACAAAACCAGAGCATTTGAAAACATCTGTATTCTACAAACACACCAGTGAATGCTATAAATAAGGTACTATGACATAAAACAAAATGAAAACTAGATGTGAGACTCTTCTCTTCAGTGTACAGACTTCATGGCAGTTGCTGCACACTATCTAGCTACTTAGATCTTTAACTCTCTGTTCTGTTAATACCAAATGAGGCCCAAGTGTGTCAACCTGTTTCCCACAGAAACCAAAAAGTCTACATGCATCTCTTTTCTCCTGTGCCCTTTCACCTTACCTGCTCCCAATTCTCCCCCAACGTCCTCCTCTTTCTCTAATTATTCTCCTCTTCATTTTGCTTGGCCTTGCCCCCAAGCATGCAAGACAGAGAGTCCTAGAGGTCCAAGATTCTAGAGTGGCTGTTTGCAAGGCGGAGGAGATTACAGTAACTGCCACACTGTATATACTTCTGTGCAAAGAAAAAGGGACAGTGTTCAGAATGTCTCTCACATATAACAAGAGCTGGAGATGGCAGGATACCTGTGTGGCCCAAGGAACTAGAGCTAGCAAATTATGGGCCAAACAATTGCAACCAAAGGCTGGAAGAGGAAAGGTCTGCAACCAGCTCTGTCTCCTAGCTCTCTGGTATTTGCTGCCAACGGGCAGAGTCTATTTCGTGAAGCATCAAGCACTGAAAAGAAGACTCCTGCTGCTGGAAGGTGACAGGAAGTAACGTCCAATGCAAGATCAAGGCTTGTCCTCGAAGCAATGCCCATAATGGAAGAAAAAAAAAAAAGAGAAAGCGGAAGAGAAATGTTAAGTCGCAAGTCCAACCTGGCCCCCAGCCTAGCCCAGCCCAAGGAAGGTAGGAGTCAAGGAGAAGAAACTAAAAGAGAAGAGCCTTGGACCACAACATTCTCCACAAGGTACACTCAAGAAACTTCACCCTACTCTTGAACCAAGTTACAAAGAGAGCTTCTTAATCCCTACTTTGGCTCCTTAAAAGCTGCTATCAGTTCACTCATTAGACACATATGATTTCAGAACAACTGTAATAGTTCAAACTAGATGGCTCTTTCCTTCCTAAGGATTATTAATTAAAGAAGATCTATATAGCTCTAAGTATATGATACATAAAATAGAATACTCTGTAGAATATAAGTAACTCTTAGTTCAGTGTATTAATGAACGTCTGTAAGAAATGTTGCAATGATTTCCCTAATGGAAGAGCCTGGGGGAGGTAAATCTGTCTTCTAGGATTTCCTCCCCAGAGCTCAGAAACTCAGGTGTTGTTTTAGCTCTCCTACACTCTCTTCACCCAAGCCCGCCTTCCTGTTGGGGATCGGACCTCCCTATTGGCTCTCTCATACCTTTCAACTGCCTGCTTTGTGACATCACTCTCCTACCAAACCTACTACCACTTGGTAGAGTCTTGGGGTTTCCGTGGAGCTGTTTGGACCAGTAACCAGTGACCTCTGTACTGGACACGTGCGCCGTTCAGCTGCAGCCACTCAGACATCCTCTAGTGTTGTCTCCTCATCCCTTGTACCTGCAGTGGATGCTTCCTCTTCTCTGACCATGTCAGGTAAGAAAAGAAACTTTGGAAAGTTTTGCGTTCGATTTCTTTTGCCCCTAAATTGAGTAGGAGATTCAAAATAGCATGGAATAATGAGGGAAAGTATTGAACTACACGTCTGGAGACCTAATTTCACTTTTGACTTTGACGTTTACTATCTGTGTGACTTTGGACAAATCACTGGCTGTCTCACAAAGCCTGTTGCTTTCCTTAACTGTTACGTTAGGATACCACGTTGGGTTGATCACTCTGATCCCCTTCTTTTCCAGTATTGAGCCTTAAAGGGTACCCATGTAGAAAACGAAATCAGACACTTCTCAAGAGTGTTTCAACAGAAACATAGAAAAGCCAGGGGACATAGAAAACTAGCAATATATACCAAGATGTTTCATCTCTAATGGTCTCCCTCCACTAGGATTTCGACTAGTTGAAAAGAGAGAATAGGGAGAGAGGATGGAGAGTACTGGGCTCTACAGGGAGGCACAGAGTCGAGCGTAAGGAAGTTTAGGATGGTTTTCATTAGCACAGGCCAACAGGCACCAAGAGATGGGAGAAAATGTAAGAATGAAGAGGGAAAGCATAGAGGAGCTCTCAAGAAAAACGGAGTTTGCAATGGAATGCTGATGGGAACCAAAGATTTTCAATTAAAGCAGAAACAGCACAGAGGGAAACCTGCTCAGAGCAGGGCAAAACCAAGTTGATGGTAGCAAACCCTTACATTAACAGACTAAGAAGGAAAGTAAGGCCAGAACAGGGGATCACCAGGAAAGGCAGCTTATCAGAAAAGTCATACTCCGTTTTCTTTCTTTTATTGCCTCTCTGAATACAGTTGGCCACTTGACAGTTTTGAATATAAACATTTTAGAAATACGTTTTAGAAATGATGCCTCCTATAAACAAGCAACCACAGTGGTTATCTAGGGGGCTGCTTTTCAGTGTTTTATTCTTTCTAATTTTTAAACTAGGTAGACATTTCACCAATTCAACATTTTAAGTGATATCTTCTAAATTGAATCAGAAGGACTATTTTCCTTGGTGTGATATGTAGGTTCTAAGGCAAGGCTGCTTTTCATTTTTACAGTTATTTCCTTCCTAACACAGAGAGCACATTGATCAACAGCCATCGTTCGCTTGTAGATCTTAGCTACCGAAGAAGAAGAAGAAGAAGAAGAAAAAGTCAAGCCCCACATCTCTAATTCCCCCCACTTAGGGAATTCCCTGGCGGTCCAGTGCTTAGGACTCGGTGCTTTCACGGCCAGGGCCACGCGGCGCGGCCAAAGAAACAAAACAAACAAACATCCACATTTATCGAAAACCATATTGTGGAGTCCTGTGGATTTTCTTACATTTGAAAATCTTTTTTAATTGGATTCTAGGCATGATGGTTTTTTGAGGTTTTGGGATGCCATCTTCTTGGATGCTGAAGATGATTCTAATCTAAGTTCTAGGATAAATCCAAAAACCTTCCTGATACATTTTAAGCTTCCTTTCTGCTTATTATATAAGCTATATTCATTGAAATATATATTTCTCCTAGGCTTAATACCTCTTACTTGCTGGGTAAAAATATGAAGGAGCACAATAATGAAACTCTTTTACACTTATTATTTTGCTGTCTGCTTCGTACCGGTTTTCATTGAAATACTTGTCTATATGTGTTGTGGCTACCTATACATGCACATTTATTGCATTCTGTTGCTTGTTATGCATTTTTTACTGACATACCTTCTCTGTCTGTATGCATTGGCTAGGAATTCATTCACCTCTATCACCTCCATCGTGTCTTCTGGTTAATAGTATTCACTAAAATAGAGTGGGCAAAATTCACTTTCATAATATTGCATGGATGGTACAGAATGCCATTTGTTAGTAAATTCATTAGGCTTCGATACTTGCCACATACCCCAGTTTTCATTAATATCTATGGATTTCTTTTTCGTTAACGTAATATGCTTGTCATGATTTTTCTTTGTCTTTCTAGAACTTATTGTATCTTCCTCCATATAAATCATACGCAATAGATCAGCTTATTCATCTATTAATTATTACTGCTATTATTATTGGTGGTGGTGTTATAACCACTTTACAGGTGAGGAATCTGAAGTAATCAGATAACTCTTCCCTTTCCAAAAGCACTTAAGAAATCCACTTTCGGGTAATCATTTTGAGGTAGGATGAGAAACCAGGCTTGAAGAGGGCAAAAATGACTCTTTCAATTCACCAGTTGGACTGAGCTGTACGTCACCTCTAGGTAATAGCGTGGGAACTGCACAAGCAAAGGGAGACACTGAAGACGACAATGGTAACAGCCGTACTGTTTTCTAATGGACAAAAAAAATGCCTATATTATAAGTTCTATTTCTCCTGCTTTCTGGCAGTATCATGCTCAGAGTGGAGTCCTGGCAAGGAAGTCAGGATACTTAGGTTCTGAAACCTGGTAATGATACTAACATAATGAGAGAACTTGAACAAGTCAACCCGACCTCTCTGAGCCTCAGTTTCCTTACTCACGAAATGAGACTGAGAACATCGAAGTTCTCTAAGGGCCTCCTAGTTCTAAAATGCTTCCAGTCTAGGAAATAGCATAGAAGTCAATACGAGTGCAGGCTGAAGGGAAAGACAGGGCAGGGAGAAGGTTGCTTCCAGCCTAGAGAACAATCTCTGAACCACACCACTTGGCTCTTCTGCCCGTCTGTGCCCAAGATGGGAGCACAGGCAGTGAATAGAGAAGAGTGGAAAACTGCTCAGTCCTTACAGCCATCATTAACTGTCTGATTTTGGGTTTCTCAGGAAGTAGTGATAGTAGAGGTGTCCTGATAGCAAGAACCTTCAGATGATGCCGTTCCTCAAACGTAGTGAGAATTTCTCAACCTCCCTGAGTTTTTCATGACCCTCTTGTTCTTACAGAAAATTTCCAACATCCATCTCTACTTGGAACTCTAAATTCTCTGCAGCATTCTCCTCCTGTGGTGAGCAATGCAACTTCCCTAACACGAAGTGTCTGCAACTTCTCCAGAGTCTCTGCCCCTGCCGTCAGTTCGGCATCGGCTACTGGTACCCCTTTCCAGACACTCATGGGTAGTGCCTACCTTTACCAACATTCTAGCACGACTATGTTATCTGGAGTTACTGACCACAGCCAGATCTCCACTTCAGCTGCTTCCTATCCAGGTGTTCTTGAGTGGGACATCACAGCAAGCACTGAAAAGAATTCTTCTTCACTCGGAGACTTTACTCTGGCACTCACTGACCGCCACACAGCTGCCTCCTCCATGTTTCTGGCAGCCCAGGATGATAAAACTTCAGACGCCAAGAACATGGTCCCTCTACATCCATCGCTTTCTGCCAGCCTTGCTCAGGGAACACCATCTCAGATTCCAAATCAGGGGCAGAGCCGCCTGTCACTTCCCTGCCAGGAAGGAAGCCAGGTATATTACTGTAACCAAGGCACACTGGGGTCTTTACTGTATGGAGAACTTGGCTCCTGCCCGCAATCCTACGGCTCGGCGTCATACACAGGAAGTCGGGCCTCTGGGCAACCAGAAATGGGAATGGGACTGAAGGAGATTCAGCCCACAAATATCCGACCACCAGCTTCCACCTCTGCAGTCTGCCACCCTGTGTCTGCTCAACGCATCACAGAAACAAGTTTTCAAGGTGAGTATAACAAACGCCAGAGAAAGTTGAAGAATGAGGTCGGCATTCAAAAATGGGGTCAAATCGACAGCTGGGAAGGGGTGTAGAGGCAGGTAGAATTTAGATCCTGAGCCTTTAATAACCACTACCTTCGCTCAGTGCCCTCTGTTTTTAGACTCTATATGAGAACACCTAGGGCTTCCCTGGTGGCGCCGTGGTTAAGAATCCGCCTGCCAATGCAATGCGGGGGACACGGGTTCGAGCCCTGGTCTGCGAAGATCCCACATGCCGTGCAGCAACTAAGCGCATGTGCCACAACGACGGAGCCTGCATTCTAGAGCCCGTGAGCCTCAACTACCGAAGCCCACGTGCCTACAGCCCATGCTCCGCAACAAGAGAAGCCACCGCGATGAGAAGCCCGCACACCGCAACCGAGAGTAGCCCCCGCTAGCCGCCAACTAGAGAAAGCCCGTGCACAGCAATGAGAGACCCAGTGCAGCCAAAAAAATAAATACGTAGAATAAATAAGTTCAAACAGTAAATAAATACATAAACATAAATTACAAAAAAAAAGAACACCTAATGCAGGTGGGAAGGTGGGAGGGCCACTGTAGAGGTCATCTATGCTACATGTACAAGAACCCCGAGAGCACACCAATCGGTACCACACTTTTCACTGCTGTAGCCGATCATTCCCCCTGTACTGCCACACTGTAGCACTCCCTTCCCTCATCTACTGCTATAGTCTCTTTGGAAGGTGTTTCCGAACTCTTGTTATCAGAGTGCCAGTTGAACTGTCCTCACTTCCTTCATTTATACCAGGATTGAAGACCTTGTGGTCCGAGATCCTGTCCAGAGAGCAAGCAGGCTAAGGCTCTGTCTTTGTTGATGTATTTCATCAGAAAGGGCTCTACCCCCTCTCCTAGTTCATGGTGTGAAGTGTTCTTGGCCTCTCGGGAAAGTGGGGAGAATGGAAAGGACCCTATATGAGAATGCTAGGCTCTGTAAAACATTTCAGGTTTTTAAAAATAAGACTCATTTTGTATTGGACTGACAACAGTCCTATGAAATACAAAGAAGGCCGAGAATCAGTGACAGGAAAGGATCACCAGTAAGAACTACAGCAGTCACCGCTTACCTCGTAGCATAGGGCACTGTCCGTGATCCTTAAGAAGAGTTAGTAGAAATGCCTTGCCCATCTTGCCCCTGAACCCCTTGAAAGGTACACGACTGCTGTGTTGGTGTTTAGGGGGAGCATCTCACTTACCAGGGACTGACTTCTCCCTTGATTCCTCTGTAGTGATGGAGACTTCCCCGCTGATGAAAAATTCCCTGGGATTGCAACCTCCAAGCCAGACAGCTTTCCTATGGAATGACAGAGAACTTGTCAAGGTGAAACACCAGTCTGCGGGAGAAAGGGAAGAAGAGAATGATGGAAATCGTTTCTGGGAAACTATTTTTACATTATGTGTTGTTTGTTCCCGGTAAATAAACTGAAATCTTCTTAACAGTACAACAAAATCTAAACCACTAAAGCCAACAATACAGGAGTATAACGTTCGACAAAAATTTCTTTGGCTGCGCAGCATGTGGGATCTTAGCTCCCCAACCAGGGATTGAACCCACGCCTGCTGCATTGGAAGCGCAGAGTCTTCACCACGGGACCACCGGGGAAGTCCCAGGACTATCACTTTTAAAGGAGAAGGTACAAACCCCTCGGTTCTATGAACTGGAGATTTTTAGTAAGAAGTCAATATATTTGTTGTTAGGCACATTTTATGTTAGGCTGTCTCCCTGCACAGGATGCAGGCGCCTTGAGAATGGAAGTCATATCCCTCTATAGTACGTCCCTCTTCTTTCTGCTTTGCAGTTTGCTGCTCCACTTGTTCAACCCCACCTAGTAATAACCTATACTTCCCTTGTTCCTGTTTTCCCATCTGGAAAACAGACAAAAGGCAACCAAACAACGCAAAGGTCTCAACAAATAAGGGATATCCAAAACCAGAGATGGCCAGAACTTCTGTACCCCTGATGAAATAGTCCTCATACAAAACCTGATAATCAAATTCCTTAATGCTAGGAATCACAGTGAAAAATAGTATCTGAACTGACTTCTGTCAGATGAGTGAGAACTAAGGTTAATTCAGTGTATCTGAAGCATAGAAAGTGAGGGCAAAAGTGGCACAAGATGGGGCTAGAGAAGCAGAGAGGATTCTAGACCACGCAGAGTCTTAAAGGCCAACAGTGTGTTTTCTATTCTCAAAACAATGCTTGTGAGCGATGTTTATGAGCAACGTTCCAACTTGCTTTGAAGGTTTCTTGTGTGAAGAGTGGATTGGAAGGAAACAAGATATATGGACACCAGTTAGGACCTAATCGCAACAGACAGGCAAGTTCAGTATTAGGAAGTTGAGGAAGAGCTGGCTGACAGATTCCAAAGAAATTCAGGAGATGAACTGAAGCGGGCTTAATGGGGTAGGAGATGGAGGAAAGGAAGGTCTTAGGGAATTCAAGGGTTTACTGCACACATGAGCAAAGTCTCAAAATTAATCATTTGAACGTACAGAGGCGGATCTCCCAAATGACACCGGTTAGGAAGCAACGGTACGCCCTTTAGAATTCCTAGAGACAACACAAATCAACTGTTTCGATGGAAAATTCGGCGGGACTCTTGATTTCCATGGGAATACAGAGAAAAGAGACACTGATCTGGCTTGCAGGTATATTTAGGAAGTTGTTAGCCGGACATCACCTACTAGTATCATGTAAGTAGGCCGTCCGAAGTAGGAAGCTTAGGGGAAAAACCTGGAGGAAAACTTAAAAGCTTAAGCCACACCTCTACACTACACCACCTTTCACAATTTCTTCTCAGATAAGCATCATCCCCATCAGTGAAGAAACTCGTTCGTACCTCATAATAGGAAAAACAGGCCTAAAGATTCAATGTGTGTCTTGGGAGGTCCCATCTATGCGATATCTTCCTGGGACCAGAAAAGGCCCCAGGAAGATCCATCTCTGCACCCCTGAAAGCTTACCACCAAGGAAAATGACTAGGTCCATAGATTTCCTCCCTCAAACCAGCTTACCTCACACATAGATCATTAGCAACTCCGCCCTTACTCACATTATCACAGTCACAAGAGTGGTTAGGGAGAAAAGCACTAACCAGGGGAACTAAAACAGAGGCAATCCAGGCCAAGCTGGGCTGGTGGCAGATATCTTGCTCCTTACGCTCGGGTGCATAATGCGACTCACCACAGTGCCTTTTTCACAGACCCTTTTGAACGTTTCTCCACAGAATCCAACAGCTCAAGTTAGTTCATGACGCTTCAAGGTCAACAATCGTCAAGAGAAAAACATGCAATATGTCTTACAATGTTGGATTCCTTACAAACAGGACAAGGAGATAACCATGTAGACAAAACCAGAGCATTTGAAAACATCTGTATTCTACAAACACACCAGTGAATGCTATAAATAAGGTACTATGACATAAAACAAAATGAAAACTAGATGTGAGACTCTTCTCTTCAGTGTACAGACTTCATGGCAGTTGCTGCACACTATCTAGCTACTTAGATCTTTAACTCTCTGTTCTGTTAATACCAAATGAGGCCCAAGTGTGTCAACCTGTTTCCCACAGAAACCAAAAAGTCTACATGCATCTCTTTTCTCCTGTGCCCTTTCACCTTACCTGCTCCCAATTCTCCCCCAACGTCCTCCTCTTTCTCTAATTATTCTCCTCTTCATTTTGCTTGGCCTTGCCCCCAAGCATGCAAGACAGAGAGTCCTAGAGGTCCAAGATTCTAGAGTGGCTGTTTGCAAGGCGGAGGAGATTACAGTAACTGCCACACTGTATATACTTCTGTGCAAAGAAAAAGGGACAGTGTTCAGAATGTCTCTCACATATAACAAGAGCTGGAGATGGCAGGATACCTGTGTGGCCCAAGGAACTAGAGCTAGCAAATTATGGGCCAAACAATTGCAACCAAAGGCTGGAAGAGGAAAGGTCTGCAACCAGCTCTGTCTCCTAGCTCTCTGGTATTTGCTGCCAACGGGCAGAGTCTATTTCGTGAAGCATCAAGCACTGAAAAGAAGACTCCTGCTGCTGGAAGGTGACAGGAAGTAACGTCCAATGCAAGATCAAGGCTTGTCCTCGAAGCAATGCCCATAATGGAAGAAAAAAAAAAAAGAGAAAGCGGAAGAGAAATGTTAAGTCGCAAGTCCAACCTGGCCCCCAGCCTAGCCCAGCCCAAGGAAGGTAGGAGTCAAGGAGAAGAAACTAAAAGAGAAGAGCCTTGGACCACAACATTCTCCACAAGGTACACTCAACAAACTTCACCCTACTCTTGAACCAAGTTACAAAAAGAGCTTCTTAATCCCTACTTTGGCTCCTTAAAAGCTGCTATCAGTTCACTCATTAGACACATATGATTTCAGAACAACTGTAATAGTTCAAACTAGATGGCTCTTTCCTTCCTAAGGATTATTAATTAAAGAAGATCTATATAGCTCTAAGTATATGATACATAAAATAGAATACTCTGTAGAATATAAGTAACTCTTAGTTCAGTGTATTAATGAACGTCTGTAAGAAATGTGGCAATGATTTCCCTAATGGAAGAGCCTGGGGGAGGTAAATCTGTCTTCTAGGATTTCCTCCCCAGAGCTCAGAAACTCAGGTGTTGTTTTAGCTCTCCTACACTCTCTTCACCCAAGCCCGCCTTCCTGTTGGGGATCGGACCTCCCTATTGGCTCTCTCATACCTTTCAACTGCCTGCTTTGTGACATCACTCTCCTACCAAACCTACTACCACTTGGTAGAGTCTTGGGGTTTCCGTGGAGCTGTTTGGACCAGTAACCAGTGACCTCTGTACTGGACACGTGCGCCGTTCAGCTGCAGCCACTCGGACATCCTCTAGTGTTGTCTCCTCATCCCTGGTACCTGCAGTGGATGCTTCCTCTTCTCTGACCATGTCAGGTAAGAAAAGAAACTTTGGAAAGTTTTGCGTTCGATTTCTTTTGCCCCTAAATTGAGTAGGAGATTCAAAATAGCATGGAATAATGAGGGAAAGTATTGAACTACACGTCTGGAGACCTAATTTCAGTTTTGACTTTGACGTTTACTATCTGTGTGACTTTGGACAAATCACTGGCTGTCTCACAAAGCCTGTTGCTTTCCTTAACTGTTACGTTAGGATACCACGTTGGGTTGATCACTCTGATCCCCTTCTTTTCCAGTATTGAGCCTTAAAGGGTACCCATGTAGAAAACGAAATCAGACACTTCTCAAGAGTGTTTCAACAGAAACATAGAAAAGTCAGGGGACATAGAAAACTAGCAATATATACCAAGATGTTTCATCTCTAATGGTCTCCCTCCACTAGGATTTCGACTAGTTGAAAAGAGAGAATAGGGAGAGAGGATGGAGAGTACTGGGCTCTACAGGGAGGCACAGAGTCGAGCGTAAGGAAGTTTAGGATGGTTTTCAGTAGCACAGGCCAACAGGCACCAAGAGATGGGAGAAAATGTAAGAATGAAGAGGGAAAGCATAGAGGAGCTCTCAAGAAAAACGGAGTTTGCAATGGAATGCTGATGGGAACCAAAGATTTTCAATTAAAGCAGAAACAGCACAGAGGGAAACCTGCTCAGAGCAGGGCAAAACCAAGTTGATGGTAGCAAACCCTTACATTAACAGACTAAGAAGGAAAGTAAGGCCAGAACAGGGGATCACCAGGAAAGGCAGCTTATCAGAAAAGTCATACTCCGTTTTCTTTCTTTTATTGCCTCTCTGAATACAGTTGGCCACTTGACAGTTTTGAATATAAACATTTTAGAAATACGTTTTAGAAATGATGCCTCCTATAAACAAGCAACCACAGTGGTTATCTAGGGGGCTGCTTTTCAGTGTTTTATTCTTTCTAATTTTTAAACTAGGTAGACATTTCACCAATTCAACATTTTAAGTGATATCTTCTAAATTGAATCAGAAGGACTATTTTCCTTGGTGTGATATGTAGGTTCTAAGGCAAGGCTGCTTTTCATTTTTACAGTTATTTCCTTCCTAACACAGAGAGCACATTGATCAACAGCCATCGTTCGCTTGTAGATCTTAGCTACCGAAGAAGAAGAAGAAGAAGAAGAAAAAGTCAAGCCCCACATCTCTAATTCCCCCCACTTAGGGAATTCCCTGGCGGTCCAGTGCTTAGGACTCGGTGCTTTCACGGCCAGGGCCACGCGGCGCGGCCAAAGAAACAAAACAAACAAACATCCACATTTATCGAAAACCATATTGTGGAGTCCTGTGGATTTTCTTACATTTGAAAATCTTTTTTAATTGGATTCTAGGCATGATGGTTTTTTGAGGTTTTGGGATGCCATCTTCTTGGATGCTGAAGATGATTCTAATCTAAGTTCTAGGATAAATCCAAAAACCTTCCTGATACATTTTAAGCTTCCTTTCTGCTTATTATATAAGCTATATTCATTGAAATATATATTTCTCCTAGGCTTAATACCTCTTACTTGCTGGGTAAAAATATGAAGGAGCACAATAATGAAACTCTTTTACACTTATTATTTTGCTGTCTGCTTCGTACCGGTTTTCATTGAAATACTTGTCTATATGTGTTGTGGCTACCTATACATGCACATTTATTGCATTCTGTTGCTTGTTATGCATTTTTTACTGACATACCTTCTCTGTCTGTATGCATTGGCTAGGAATTCATTCACCTCTATCACCTCCATCGTGTCTTCTGGTTAATAGTATTCACTAAAATAGAGTGGGCAAAATTCACTTTCATAATATTGCATGGATAGTACAGAATGCCATTTGTTAGTAAATTCATTAGGCTTCGATACTTGCCACATACCCCAGTTTTCATTAATATCTATGGATTTCTTTTTCGTTAACGTAATATGCTTGTCATGATTTTTCTTTGTCTTTCTAGAACTTATTGTATCTTCCTCCATATAAATCATACGCAATAGATCAGCTTATTCATCTATTAATTATTACTGCTATTATTATTGGTGGTGGTGTTATAACCACTTTATAGGTGAGGAATCTGAAGTAATCAGATAACTTTTCCCTTTCCAAAAGCACTTAAGAAATCCACTTTCGGGTAATCATTTTGAGGTAGGATGAGAAACCAGGCTTGAAGAGGGCAAAAATGACTCTTTCAATTCACCAGTTGGACTGAGCTGTACGTCACCTCTAGGTAATAGCGTGGGAACTGCACAAGCAAAGGGAGACACTGAAGACGACCATGGTAACAGCCGTACTGTTTTCTAATGGACAAAAAAAATGCCTATATTATAAGTTCTATTTCTCCTGCTTTCTGGCAGTATCATGCTCAGAGTGGAGTCCTGGCAAGGAAGTCAGGATACTTAGGTTCTGAAACCTGGTAATGATACTAACATAATGAGAGAACTTGAACAAGTCAACCCGACCTCTCTGAGCCTCAGTTTCCTTACTCACGAAATGAGACTGAGAACATCGAAGTTCTCTAAGGGCCTCCTAGTTCTAAAATGCTTCCAGTCTAGGAAATAGCATAGAAGTCAATACGAGTGCAGGCTGAAGGGAAAGACAGGGCAGGGAGAAGGTTGCTTCCAGCCTAGAGAACAATCTCTGAACCACACCACTTGGCTCTTCTGCCCGTCTGTGCCCAAGATGGGAGCACAGGCAGTTAATAGAGAAGAGTGGAAAACTGCTCAGTCCTTACAGCCATCATTAACTGTCTGATTTTGGGTTTCTCAGGAAGTAGTGATAGTAGAGGTGTCCTGATAGCAAGAACCTTCAGATGATGCCGTTCCTCAAACGTAGTGAGAATTTCTCAACCTCCCTGAGTTTTTCATGACCCT
>NW_028121745.1:0-29937 GCF_965194805.1 Balaenoptera borealis | reverse complement strand
GATATTTCCACAGAGAAAGGCAATCACAGATTCATTAAAAAACTTATGGTTCACCAAATAGAAAGGGATGAGGATTGGATACATTACCATATTGTGCTTAAGAGAGATATACAAACCATGTGAAATATATAACCAGCAAAGACGTACAGAAAACCAGGAGAAGACTACTCAACATTGTGTCATAAGCTACATGGGAAAAGGATGCGAGGAAGAATAGATAAACGTATATGTGTGAAAGAACCACATCTTGCACACCTAGAACAAACAAACCATTGTAATCAAATTTGCTGGGATAAAAAATAAAAAGTAAATTACAAATATGAACAAGAAGTAATGAGACATAAACTTAAAGGGCTTTTTCCTGGCACATTCCATTCAGATTTACAACCTAGAACACCACTTCCATTAAGCCTCTGTTTCCCTAGTAACCAAATTTGGTAAAGGAGAAATGCTGCCACCTTGTGGCCGTTTCCTGCAAAAGCAGCTTTAAAGTCACAGCTAATGGTCACTTAACATTCCCAAGGACTCAGGGCTGTAAAGGTCACCTGCCCTAAAAAATTGTGCTGAAGTAAGGAGTGGACCAAAAAATTTAAAACAGGCAAATGTTTCAAGAAGAGAGTATGAAGAGTTAAGTTTTATTCACGCTCTTTTTAAAAAAAAGGAAAATGGATAAAAGCTCAACCTCAGGGAGTGTTAGACCCATGCAATCTAATCTACAAAAAGTTTCAACTTACACCAGTCGACTGACCATCAGCAAAAAGTCTACAAACAATAAATGCTGAAGGGGTTTTAGGGAACTGTGTACCCTCTACCGTCTGGTGAGACGTAAATGGGTAAGAGCCAATAATGAGAAAAGAAAGGAGCTGTGTTTAAAAGTAAAAAGGGAGGTACCATTCAATCCAGCAAGCGCACCAATGGACCTCTCACCTGAGAAGACAAGAATCGAGAAGACACAGGCCGCAAAAGCTGCAGTGCAGCCTTATTCACAATAGCCAAGACAGTGAAGCATCAAAATGTCCAACAAGAGGTGAATGGATAAAGAACAAGTGGTCCATGTACACAATAGAATATTAGCCATGGAAAACAATGAACCATTGCTCTCTGAGGCGCCACAAATGAGTCTGGAGATAATCATGAAACATGAGGTAAGTCGGAAAGCAAAAGACCTATATTCTATGATATCACTTATAGGCGTTATCTAATAACTGACACAAAGGAACATATTTCCACAGAGAAAGACACTCACAGACTTAGAAAACAAACTATGCTCATCTAAAAGGAAAGGTGGGGGGAATGGATAAATTAAGATTAGTGTTACTATATGTATACAAACACATATTATATACATATCTCAAAAATACCGACCATATAGCAAGGGAGGTCTGCGGAACCCTCAGTAACATTTTACATGGGAAGAGGATCTGTACTTGAATAGACATATAGAATGTACAAATGAACCAGATTGTGTACACCTAGGACAAACAATATTCTAAGCTTTACCCCAATTAAAAAAAAAAATTAAAACCAAGAAGAAATAATGAGACATAAACTAAAGGGTGTTTCTCCATGCATATTCCAATGTAATTTACAACCTAGGAACACGACTTCCAGAAAGACTCTGCTGCCCTAGTACCCAGATTTGGGAATAGAGAAATGCTGCCTGTTTCAGGCCACTTCCCACAACAGGAGCTTTAAAACTATTGCGAAAGTTCACTAAATATTCATCAAACTTGCAGTTCACTAAATGACACCTGCTTTCTAAAAAAGTCTGAGGTGGAAAATCGACCAAAAAATTCAAAAGCGAGCAACCTTCCAAGAAGACAATATCAAGAGTAATATTGTACTCCCAATTGTTTCCTTTTTTTAACAGAAAGGAAAACGGCGGAGAAAAACGATGAGTTTTACGAATTTTCAAAGACATGCAAACACAAATTTTAAAACCCTATCAGCTCACAGCAGCCAGTAGGGCCATTAGCATAAATGCTGCAAACAATAAATGCTGAAGCGATTGTGGAGAAATGTGTACACTCGATTCTAAGGGGGACCTGGTAAGTGCCACTAATGAAAACACAAAGAAGGTGCTTTGAAAAGGGAAACACGGTGCTACCAGTCAGTCAATCACACCCACTTTTGGGCCTATCACCTGAGAAAATGAGAATCAAAAAGTCACAGGCTGGCAATCCTGCACTCCAACAATATTTACCATAGCCAAGACTTGGAAGCAATGAAAATGTCCATCAACCGAGGAATGCACAAAGTAGAAGTGGTCCACGTACACAGTGGAAAATTACTCCAATAAAAAATAAAAATTAAATTTAAAAATCCAACAAAAGTAAGGAGACATCAGCTTGTGTGGGTTTGTCCGGGCACACTCCACTCTAATTTATAACCGAGAAACACCACAGGCCGCAAGGGCTTTTCCCTAGTTACCAGGGTGGGGAATATAGAAAGGCTGCCGCCCTCTGGCAGTTACCTGCAAAAGCAGCTTTAAAGCCTGTGCTAATGGTCATTTCATAGGAACAAGTACTGCAGAACTGTAAATGAAACCTGCCCTCAAAATGTCTGGAGGGAGGTAATGGCCAAAACATTTCAAAATGTGACACATACTTTAAGAGAACACTTTGAAGAACTAAGGGGTAATCACAGCTTGAAAAATAAAAAGGACATGCCTTCAAGCTCAGTTTCAACGGATTATGAGGCACGTGCAAATTCAACCACAAAGAGGTATCAGCTCACAATTGTCAGAATAACCATCAGCAAGCAAACTACAAACAATAAATGCGGAAGGTGTTGTGGAGAAATGCATACCCTCAACTTCAAGTGGGACGTAAGTTGGAAAGGGCCACGAATGAGAACAGAATGGAGGTGCCTTAAAAAGGTAAACATTGAGTTACCATATGATCCAGCAGGCCCACTCCTCCACCTATAATCTAAGAAGAGAGAATTGGAAGACACAGGCAGGCAAATCTGCATGGCACAGTATTACAATAGCCAAGATATGGAAGTAACCAAAAAGTCCACCAACAGATGGGTGGACAAAGAAGAACTCCTCCATGTACAGATGCAATATTCGCTAGTGAAAAAAATGAAACAATGCCATTTGCAGCACCATAGATGAGTCTAGACCTAATCACGCCACCTGTAGTAAGTGAGAAAGCAAAAGACACATATCCTATCATATCACTTTTAGGAGTTACTTAAAAATTGATACCAATGAAGATATTTCCACAGAGAAAGGCAATCACAGATTCATTAAAAAACTTATGGTTCACCAAATAGAAAGGGATGAGGATTGGATACATTACCGTCTTGGGGTTAACAGAGATATACAAACCATGCGAAATATATAATCACCAAAGACGTACGGAAGACCAGGAGAAGACTACTCAACATTGTGTCATAACCTACATGGGAAAAGGATGCGAGGAAGAATAGATACATGTATATGTGTGAAAGAACCACATCTTGCACACCTAGAACAAACAAACCATTGTAATCAAATTTGCTGGGATAAAAAATAAAAAGTAAATTACAAATATGAACAAGAAGTAATGAGACATAAACTTAAAGGGCTTTTCCCTGGCACATTCCATTTTAATTTACAACCTAGAACACCACTTCCATTAAGGCTCTGTTTCCCTAGGAACCAAATTTGGTAAAGGGGAAATGCTGCCACCTTGTTTCCGTTTCCTGCAAGAAAAGCTTTAAACTCACAGCTAATGGTCACTTAACATTCCCAAGGACTCAGGGCTGTAAAGGACACCTGCCCTAAAAAATTGTGCTGAAGGAGGGAATGGACAAAACAATTCAAAACAGGCAAATGTTTCAAGAAGAGAGTATGAAGAGTTAAGTTTTACTCACGCTCTTTTAAAAAAAGGAAAATGGATAAAAGCTCAACCTCAGGGAGGGTTAGACCCATGCAATCTAATCTCCAAAAAGTTTCAACTTAAACCAGTTGACTTACCATCAGCAGAAAGTCTACAAACAATAAATGCTGAAGGGGTTTTAGAGAACTGTGTACACTCTACCTGCTGGTGAGACGTTAAGGGGTAACAGCCAATAATGAGAACAGAAAGGAGCTGTGTTTAAAAGTAAAACTGCAGGTACCATTCAATACAGCAGGCGCACCATTGGATCTCTCACCTGAGAAGACAAGAATCGAGAAGACACAGGCCGCAAAAGCTGCAGTGCAGCCTTATTCACAATAGCCAAGACAGTGGAGCAATCAAAATGTCCAACAACAGGTGAATGGATAAAGAAGAAGTGGTCCATGTACACAATGGAATAATAGCCATGGAAAACAATGAGCCACTGCTCTCTGAGGCACTACAAATGAGTCTGGAGATAATCACGAAACATGAGGTAAGTCGGAAAGCAAAAGACCTATATTCTATGATATCACTTATAGGCGTTATCTAATAACTAACACAAAGGAACATATTTCCACAGAGAAAGACACTCACAGACTTAGAAAACAAACTATGCTCATCTAAAAGGAAAGGTGGGGGGAATGGATAAATTAAGATTAGTGTTACTATATGTATACAAACACATATTATATACATATCTCAAAAAGACCAACCATATAGGAAGGGAGGTCTGCGGAACCCTCAGTAACGTTTTACATGGGAAGAGGATCTGTACTTGAATAGACATATAGAATGTACAAACGAACCAGATTGTGTACACCTAGGACAAACAATATTCTAAGCTTTACCCCAATTAAAAAAAAAATTAAAACCAAGAAGAAATAATGAGACATAAACTTATGGGGCTTTCTCCATGCACATTCCAATGTAATTTACAAACTAGGAACACGACTTCCAGAAAGGCTCTGCTGCCCTAGTACCCAGATATGGGAATGGAGATATGCTGCCTGCTTGAGGCCACTTCCCACAACAGCAGCTTTAAACCCATTGCTAAAGGTCACTAAATATTCACCAAACTTGCAGTTCGGTAAAAGACACCTGCTTTCTAAACAAATTCTGGGGTGGAAAATCGACCAAAAATTTCAAAACAGGGCAACCTTCCAAGAACACAATTTCAAGAGTTCTATTGTACTCCCAATTGTTTCCTTTTTTTTAACAGAAAAGAAAACGGTGGAGAAAAATGATGAGTTTTACGAATTTTCAAAGACATGCAAACCCGAATTACAAAAACCTATCAGCTCACAACAGCCAGAAGAGCCATTAGCATAAATATTGCAAACAGTAAATGCTGAAGCGATTGTGGAGAAATGCGTACCCTGGATTCTAAGGGGGACGAGGTAAGAGCCACTAATGAAAACACAAAGAAGGTGCTTTGAAAAGGGAAACACTGTGCTACCAGTCAATCAATCACACCCACTGCTGGGCCTATCACCTGAGAAAATGAGAATCAAAAAGTCACAGGCTGGCAATCCTGCACTCCAACAATATTTACCATAGCCAAGACTTGGAAGCAATGAAAATGTCCATCAACCGAGGAATGCACAAAGTAGAAGTGGTCCACGTACACAGTGGAAAATTACTCCAATAAAAAATAAAAATTAAATGTAAAAATCCAACAAAAGTAAGGAGACATCAGCTTGTGTGGGTTTGTCCGGGCACACTCCACTCTAATTTATAACCGAGAAACACCACAGGCCGCAAGGGCTTTTCCCTAGTTACCAGGGTGGGGGACATAGAAAGTCTGCCGCCCTCTGGCAGTTAGCTGCAAAAGCAGCTTTAAAGCCTGTGCTAATGGTCATTTCATAGGAACAAGTACGGCAGAACTGTAAATGAAACCTGCCCTCAAAATGTCTGGAGGGAGGTAATGGCCAAAACATTTCAAAATGTGACACATACTTTAAGAGAACACTTTGAAGAACTAAGGGGTAATCACAGCTTGAAAAATAAAAAGGACATGTCTGCAAGCTCAATTTCAGTGGATTATGAGGCACGTGCGAATTCAGCCACAAAGAGGTATCAGATCACACTTGTCAGAATAACCATCAGCAAGAAAACTACAAACAATAAATGCTGAAGGTGTTGTAGAGAAATGCATACCCTCAAATTGAAGGGGGACGTAACATGGAAAGGGCCACGAACTAGAACAGAATGGAGGTGCCTTAAAAAGGTAAACATTGAGCTACCGTATGATCCAGCAGGCCCACTCCTCCACCTAAAATCTAAGAAGAGAGAATTGGAAAGACACAGGCAGGCAAATCTGCATTGCACAGTATTACAATAGCCAAGATATGGAAGTAACCAAAAAGTCTACCAACAGATGGGTGGACAAAGAAGAACTCCTCCATGTACAGATGGAATATTCGCTAGTGAAAAAAATGAAACAATGCCATTTGCAGCACCATAGATGAGTCTAGATGTAATCACGCCACCTGTAGTAAGTGAGAAAGCAAAAGACACATATCCTATCGTATTACTTTAAGGAGTTACTTAAAAATTGATACCAATGAAGATATTTCCACAGAGAAAGGCAATCACAGATTCATTAAAAAACTTATGGTTCACCAAATAGAAAGGGATGAGGATTGGATACATTACCATATTGTGCTTAAGAGAGATATACAAACCATGTGAAATATATAACCAGCAAAGACGTACAGAAAACCAGGAGAAGACTACTCAACATTGTGTCATAAGCTACATGGGAAAAGGATGCGAGGAAGAATAGATAAACGTATATGTGTGAAAGAACCACATCTTGCACACCTAGAACAAACAAACCATTGTAATCAAATTTGCTGGGATAAAAAATAAAAAGTAAATTACAAATATGAACAAGAAGTAATGAGACATAAACTTAAAGGGCTTTTTCCTGGCACATTCCATTCAGATTTACAACCTAGAACACCACTTCCATTAAGCCTCTGTTTCCCTAGTAACCAAATTTGGTAAAGGAGAAATGCTGCCACCTTGTGGCCGTTTCCTGCAAAAGCAGCTTTAAAGTCACAGCTAATGGTCACTTAACATTCCCAAGGACTCAGGGCTGTAAAGGTCACCTGCCCTAAAAAATTGTGCTGAAGTAAGGAGTGGACCAAAAAATTTAAAACAGGCAAATGTTTCAAGAAGAGAGTATGAAGAGTTAAGTTTTATTCACGCTCTTTTTAAAAAAAAGGAAAATGGATAAAAGCTCAACCTCAGGGAGTGTTAGACCCATGCAATCTAATCTACAAAAAGTTTCAACTTACACCAGTCGACTGACCATCAGCAAAAAGTCTACAAACAATAAATGCTGAAGGGGTTTTAGGGAACTGTGTACCCTCTACCGTCTGGTGAGACGTAAATGGGTAAGAGCCAATAATGAGAAAAGAAAGGAGCTGTGTTTAAAAGTAAAAAGGGAGGTACCATTCAATCCAGCAAGCGCACCAATGGACCTCTCACCTGAGAAGACAAGAATCGAGAAGACACAGGCCGCAAAAGCTGCAGTGCAGCCTTATTCACAATAGCCAAGACAGTGAAGCATCAAAATGTCCAACAAGAGGTGAATGGATAAAGAACAAGTGGTCCATGTACACAATAGAATATTAGCCATGGAAAACAATGAACCATTGCTCTCTGAGGCGCCACAAATGAGTCTGGAGATAATCATGAAACATGAGGTAAGTCGGAAAGCAAAAGACCTATATTCTATGATATCACTTATAGGCGTTATCTAATAACTGACACAAAGGAACATATTTCCACAGAGAAAGACACTCACAGACTTAGAAAACAAACTATGCTCATCTAAAAGGAAAGGTGGGGGGAATGGATAAATTAAGATTAGTGTTACTATATGTATACAAACACATATTATATACATATCTCAAAAATACCGACCATATAGCAAGGGAGGTCTGCGGAACCCTCAGTAACATTTTACATGGGAAGAGGATCTGTACTTGAATAGACATATAGAATGTACAAATGAACCAGATTGTGTACACCTAGGACAAACAATATTCTAAGCTTTACCCCAATTAAAAAAAAAAATTAAAACCAAGAAGAAATAATGAGACATAAACTAAAGGGTGTTTCTCCATGCATATTCCAATGTAATTTACAACCTAGGAACACGACTTCCAGAAAGACTCTGCTGCCCTAGTACCCAGATTTGGGAATAGAGAAATGCTGCCTGTTTCAGGCCACTTCCCACAACAGGAGCTTTAAAACTATTGCGAAAGTTCACTAAATATTCATCAAACTTGCAGTTCACTAAATGACACCTGCTTTCTAAAAAAGTCTGAGGTGGAAAATCGACCAAAAAATTCAAAAGCGAGCAACCTTCCAAGAAGACAATATCAAGAGTAATATTGTACTCCCAATTGTTTCCTTTTTTTAACAGAAAGGAAAACGGCGGAGAAAAACGATGAGTTTTACGAATTTTCAAAGACATGCAAACACAAATTTTAAAACCCTATCAGCTCACAGCAGCCAGTAGGGCCATTAGCATAAATGCTGCAAACAATAAATGCTGAAGCGATTGTGGAGAAATGTGTACACTCGATTCTAAGGGGGACCTGGTAAGTGCCACTAATGAAAACACAAAGAAGGTGCTTTGAAAAGGGAAACACGGTGCTACCAGTCAGTCAATCACACCCACTTTTGGGCCTATCACCTGAGAAAATGAGAATCAAAAAGTCACAGGCTGGCAATCCTGCACTCCAACAATATTTACCATAGCCAAGACTTGGAAGCAATGAAAATGTCCATCAACCGAGGAATGCACAAAGTAGAAGTGGTCCACGTACACAGTGGAAAATTACTCCAATAAAAAATAAAAATTAAATTTAAAAATCCAACAAAAGTAAGGAGACATCAGCTTGTGTGGGTTTGTCCGGGCACACTCCACTCTAATTTATAACCGAGAAACACCACAGGCCGCAAGGGCTTTTCCCTAGTTACCAGGGTGGGGAATATAGAAAGGCTGCCGCCCTCTGGCAGTTACCTGCAAAAGCAGCTTTAAAGCCTGTGCTAATGGTCATTTCATAGGAACAAGTACTGCAGAACTGTAAATGAAACCTGCCCTCAAAATGTCTGGAGGGAGGTAATGGCCAAAACATTTCAAAATGTGACACATACTTTAAGAGAACACTTTGAAGAACTAAGGGGTAATCACAGCTTGAAAAATAAAAAGGACATGCCTTCAAGCTCAGTTTCAACGGATTATGAGGCACGTGCAAATTCAACCACAAAGAGGTATCAGCTCACAATTGTCAGAATAACCATCAGCAAGCAAACTACAAACAATAAATGCGGAAGGTGTTGTGGAGAAATGCATACCCTCAACTTCAAGTGGGACGTAAGTTGGAAAGGGCCACGAATGAGAACAGAATGGAGGTGCCTTAAAAAGGTAAACATTGAGTTACCATATGATCCAGCAGGCCCACTCCTCCACCTATAATCTAAGAAGAGAGAATTGGAAGACACAGGCAGGCAAATCTGCATGGCACAGTATTACAATAGCCAAGATATGGAAGTAACCAAAAAGTCCACCAACAGATGGGTGGACAAAGAAGAACTCCTCCATGTACAGATGCAATATTCGCTAGTGAAAAAAATGAAACAATGCCATTTGCAGCACCATAGATGAGTCTAGACCTAATCACGCCACCTGTAGTAAGTGAGAAAGCAAAAGACACATATCCTATCATATCACTTTTAGGAGTTACTTAAAAATTGATACCAATGAAGATATTTCCACAGAGAAAGGCAATCACAGATTCATTAAAAAACTTATGGTTCACCAAATAGAAAGGGATGAGGATTGGATACATTACCGTCTTGGGGTTAACAGAGATATACAAACCATGCGAAATATATAATCACCAAAGACGTACGGAAGACCAGGAGAAGACTACTCAACATTGTGTCATAACCTACATGGGAAAAGGATGCGAGGAAGAATAGATACATGTATATGTGTGAAAGAACCACATCTTGCACACCTAGAACAAACAAACCATTGTAATCAAATTTGCTGGGATAAAAAATAAAAAGTAAATTACAAATATGAACAAGAAGTAATGAGACATAAACTTAAAGGGCTTTTCCCTGGCACATTCCATTTTAATTTACAACCTAGAACACCACTTCCATTAAGGCTCTGTTTCCCTAGGAACCAAATTTGGTAAAGGGGAAATGCTGCCACCTTGTTTCCGTTTCCTGCAAGAAAAGCTTTAAACTCACAGCTAATGGTCACTTAACATTCCCAAGGACTCAGGGCTGTAAAGGACACCTGCCCTAAAAAATTGTGCTGAAGGAGGGAATGGACAAAACAATTCAAAACAGGCAAATGTTTCAAGAAGAGAGTATGAAGAGTTAAGTTTTACTCACGCTCTTTTAAAAAAAGGAAAATGGATAAAAGCTCAACCTCAGGGAGGGTTAGACCCATGCAATCTAATCTCCAAAAAGTTTCAACTTAAACCAGTTGACTTACCATCAGCAGAAAGTCTACAAACAATAAATGCTGAAGGGGTTTTAGAGAACTGTGTACACTCTACCTGCTGGTGAGACGTTAAGGGGTAACAGCCAATAATGAGAACAGAAAGGAGCTGTGTTTAAAAGTAAAACTGCAGGTACCATTCAATACAGCAGGCGCACCATTGGATCTCTCACCTGAGAAGACAAGAATCGAGAAGACACAGGCCGCAAAAGCTGCAGTGCAGCCTTATTCACAATAGCCAAGACAGTGGAGCAATCAAAATGTCCAACAACAGGTGAATGGATAAAGAAGAAGTGGTCCATGTACACAATGGAATAATAGCCATGGAAAACAATGAGCCACTGCTCTCTGAGGCACTACAAATGAGTCTGGAGATAATCACGAAACATGAGGTAAGTCGGAAAGCAAAAGACCTATATTCTATGATATCACTTATAGGCGTTATCTAATAACTAACACAAAGGAACATATTTCCACAGAGAAAGACACTCACAGACTTAGAAAACAAACTATGCTCATCTAAAAGGAAAGGTGGGGGGAATGGATAAATTAAGATTAGTGTTACTATATGTATACAAACACATATTATATACATATCTCAAAAAGACCAACCATATAGGAAGGGAGGTCTGCGGAACCCTCAGTAACGTTTTACATGGGAAGAGGATCTGTACTTGAATAGACATATAGAATGTACAAACGAACCAGATTGTGTACACCTAGGACAAACAATATTCTAAGCTTTACCCCAATTAAAAAAAAAATTAAAACCAAGAAGAAATAATGAGACATAAACTTATGGGGCTTTCTCCATGCACATTCCAATGTAATTTACAAACTAGGAACACGACTTCCAGAAAGGCTCTGCTGCCCTAGTACCCAGATATGGGAATGGAGATATGCTGCCTGCTTGAGGCCACTTCCCACAACAGCAGCTTTAAACCCATTGCTAAAGGTCACTAAATATTCACCAAACTTGCAGTTCGGTAAAAGACACCTGCTTTCTAAACAAATTCTGGGGTGGAAAATCGACCAAAAATTTCAAAACAGGGCAACCTTCCAAGAACACAATTTCAAGAGTTCTATTGTACTCCCAATTGTTTCCTTTTTTTTAACAGAAAAGAAAACGGTGGAGAAAAATGATGAGTTTTACGAATTTTCAAAGACATGCAAACCCGAATTACAAAAACCTATCAGCTCACAACAGCCAGAAGAGCCATTAGCATAAATATTGCAAACAGTAAATGCTGAAGCGATTGTGGAGAAATGCGTACCCTGGATTCTAAGGGGGACGAGGTAAGAGCCACTAATGAAAACACAAAGAAGGTGCTTTGAAAAGGGAAACACTGTGCTACCAGTCAATCAATCACACCCACTGCTGGGCCTATCACCTGAGAAAATGAGAATCAAAAAGTCACAGGCTGGCAATCCTGCACTCCAACAATATTTACCATAGCCAACACTTGGAAGCAATGAAAATGTCCATCAACCGAGGAATGCACAAAGTAGAAGTGGTCCACGTACACAGTGGAAAATTACTCCAATAAAAAATAAAAATTAAATGTAAAAATCCAACAAAAGTAAGGAGACATCAGCTTGTGTGGGTTTGTCCGGGCACACTCCACTCTAATTTATAACCGAGAAACACCACAGGCCGCAAGGGCTTTTCCCTAGTTACCAGGGTGGGGGACATAGAAAGTCTGCCGCCCTCTGGCAGTTAGCTGCAAAAGCAGCTTTAAAGCCTGTGCTAATGGTCATTTCATAGGAACAAGTACGGCAGAACTGTAAATGAAACCTGCCCTCAAAATGTCTGGAGGGAGGTAATGGCCAAAACATTTCAAAATGTGACACATACTTTAAGAGAACACTTTGAAGAACTAAGGGGTAATCACAGCTTGAAAAATAAAAAGGACATGTCTGCAAGCTCAATTTCAGTGGATTATGAGGCACGTGCGAATTCAGCCACAAAGAGGTATCAGATCACACTTGTCAGAATAACCATCAGCAAGAAAACTACAAACAATAAATGCTGAAGGTGTTGTAGAGAAATGCATACCCTCAAATTCAAGGGGGACGTAACATGGAAAGGGCCACGAACTAGAACAGAATGGAGGTGCCTTAAAAAGGTAAACATTGAGCTACCGTATGATCCAGCAGGCCCACTCCTCCACCTAAAATCTAAGAAGAGAGAATTGGAAAGACACAGGCAGGCAAATCTGCATGGCACAGTATTACAATAGCCAAGATATGGAAGTAACCAAAAAGTCTACCAACAGATGGGTGGACAAAGAAGAACTCCTCCATGTACAGATGGAATATTCGCTAGTGAAAAAAATGAAACAATGCCATTTGCAGCACCATAGATGAGTCTAGATGTAATCACGCCACCTGTAGTAAGTGAGAAAGCAAAAGACACATATCCTATCGTATTACTTTAAGGAGTTACTTAAAAATTGATACCAATGAAGATATTTCCACAGAGAAAGGCAATCACAGATTCATTAAAAAACTTATGGTTCACCAAATAGAAAGGGATGAGGATTGGATACATTACCATATTGTGCTTAAGAGAGATATACAAACCATGTGAAATATATAACCAGCAAAGACGTACAGAAAACCAGGAGAAGACTACTCAACATTGTGTCATAAGCTACATGGGAAAAGGATGCGAGGAAGAATAGATAAACGTATATGTGTGAAAGAACCACATCTTGCACACCTAGAACAAACAAACCATTGTAATCAAATTTGCTGGGATAAAAAATAAAAAGTAAATTACAAATATGAACAAGAAGTAATGAGACATAAACTTAAAGGGCTTTTTCCTGGCACATTCCATTCAGATTTACAACCTAGAACACCACTTCCATTAAGCCTCTGTTTCCCTAGTAACCAAATTTGGTAAAGGAGAAATGCTGCCACCTTGTGGCCGTTTCCTGCAAAAGCAGCTTTAAAGTCACAGCTAATGGTCACTTAACATTCCCAAGGACTCAGGGCTGTAAAGGTCACCTGCCCTAAAAAATTGTGCTGAAGTAAGGAGTGGACCAAAAAATTTAAAACAGGCAAATGTTTCAAGAAGAGAGTATGAAGAGTTAAGTTTTATTCACGCTCTTTTTAAAAAAAAGGAAAATGGATAAAAGCTCAACCTCAGGGAGTGTTAGACCCATGCAATCTAATCTACAAAAAGTTTCAACTTACACCAGTCGACTGACCATCAGCAAAAAGTCTACAAACAATAAATGCTGAAGGGGTTTTAGGGAACTGTGTACCCTCTACCGTCTGGTGAGACGTAAATGGGTAAGAGCCAATAATGAGAAAAGAAAGGAGCTGTGTTTAAAAGTAAAAAGGGAGGTACCATTCAATCCAGCAAGCGCACCAATGGACCTCTCACCTGAGAAGACAAGAATCGAGAAGACACAGGCCGCAAAAGCTGCAGTGCAGCCTTATTCACAATAGCCAAGACAGTGAAGCATCAAAATGTCCAACAAGAGGTGAATGGATAAAGAACAAGTGGTCCATGTACACAATAGAATATTAGCCATGGAAAACAATGAACCATTGCTCTCTGAGGCGCCACAAATGAGTCTGGAGATAATCATGAAACATGAGGTAAGTCGGAAAGCAAAAGACCTATATTCTATGATATCACTTATAGGCGTTATCTAATAACTGACACAAAGGAACATATTTCCACAGAGAAAGACACTCACAGACTTAGAAAACAAACTATGCTCATCTAAAAGGAAAGGTGGGGGGAATGGATAAATTAAGATTAGTGTTACTATATGTATACAAACACATATTATATACATATCTCAAAAATACCGACCATATAGCAAGGGAGGTCTGCGGAACCCTCAGTAACATTTTACATGGGAAGAGGATCTGTACTTGAATAGACATATAGAATGTACAAATGAACCAGATTGTGTACACCTAGGACAAACAATATTCTAAGCTTTACCCCAATTAAAAAAAAAAATTAAAACCAAGAAGAAATAATGAGACATAAACTAAAGGGTGTTTCTCCATGCATATTCCAATGTAATTTACAACCTAGGAACACGACTTCCAGAAAGACTCTGCTGCCCTAGTACCCAGATTTGGGAATAGAGAAATGCTGCCTGTTTCAGGCCACTTCCCACAACAGGAGCTTTAAAACTATTGCGAAAGTTCACTAAATATTCATCAAACTTGCAGTTCACTAAATGACACCTGCTTTCTAAAAAAGTCTGAGGTGGAAAATCGACCAAAAAATTCAAAAGCGAGCAACCTTCCAAGAAGACAATATCAAGAGTAATATTGTACTCCCAATTGTTTCCTTTTTTTAACAGAAAGGAAAACGGCGGAGAAAAACGATGAGTTTTACGAATTTTCAAAGACATGCAAACACAAATTTTAAAACCCTATCAGCTCACAGCAGCCAGTAGGGCCATTAGCATAAATGCTGCAAACAATAAATGCTGAAGCGATTGTGGAGAAATGTGTACACTCGATTCTAAGGGGGACCTGGTAAGTGCCACTAATGAAAACACAAAGAAGGTGCTTTGAAAAGGGAAACACGGTGCTACCAGTCAGTCAATCACACCCACTTTTGGGCCTATCACCTGAGAAAATGAGAATCAAAAAGTCACAGGCTGGCAATCCTGCACTCCAACAATATTTACCATAGCCAAGACTTGGAAGCAATGAAAATGTCCATCAACCGAGGAATGCACAAAGTAGAAGTGGTCCACGTACACAGTGGAAAATTACTCCAATAAAAAATAAAAATTAAATTTAAAAATCCAACAAAAGTAAGGAGACATCAGCTTGTGTGGGTTTGTCCGGGCACACTCCACTCTAATTTATAACCGAGAAACACCACAGGCCGCAAGGGCTTTTCCCTAGTTACCAGGGTGGGGAATATAGAAAGGCTGCCGCCCTCTGGCAGTTACCTGCAAAAGCAGCTTTAAAGCCTGTGCTAATGGTCATTTCATAGGAACAAGTACTGCAGAACTGTAAATGAAACCTGCCCTCAAAATGTCTGGAGGGAGGTAATGGCCAAAACATTTCAAAATGTGACACATACTTTAAGAGAACACTTTGAAGAACTAAGGGGTAATCACAGCTTGAAAAATAAAAAGGACATGCCTTCAAGCTCAGTTTCAACGGATTATGAGGCACGTGCAAATTCAACCACAAAGAGGTATCAGCTCACAATTGTCAGAATAACCATCAGCAAGCAAACTACAAACAATAAATGCGGAAGGTGTTGTGGAGAAATGCATACCCTCAACTTCAAGTGGGACGTAAGTTGGAAAGGGCCACGAATGAGAACAGAATGGAGGTGCCTTAAAAAGGTAAACATTGAGTTACCATATGATCCAGCAGGCCCACTCCTCCACCTATAATCTAAGAAGAGAGAATTGGAAGACACAGGCAGGCAAATCTGCATGGCACAGTATTACAATAGCCAAGATATGGAAGTAACCAAAAAGTCCACCAACAGATGGGTGGACAAAGAAGAACTCCTCCATGTACAGATGCAATATTCGCTAGTGAAAAAAATGAAACAATGCCATTTGCAGCACCATAGATGAGTCTAGACCTAATCACGCCACCTGTAGTAAGTGAGAAAGCAAAAGACACATATCCTATCATATCACTTTTAGGAGTTACTTAAAAATTGATACCAATGAAGATATTTCCACAGAGAAAGGCAATCACAGATTCATTAAAAAACTTATGGTTCACCAAATAGAAAGGGATGAGGATTGGATACATTACCGTCTTGGGGTTAACAGAGATATACAAACCATGCGAAATATATAATCACCAAAGACGTACGGAAGACCAGGAGAAGACTACTCAACATTGTGTCATAACCTACATGGGAAAAGGATGCGAGGAAGAATAGATACATGTATATGTGTGAAAGAACCACATCTTGCACACCTAGAACAAACAAACCATTGTAATCAAATTTGCTGGGATAAAAAATAAAAAGTAAATTACAAATATGAACAAGAAGTAATGAGACATAAACTTAAAGGGCTTTTCCCTGGCACATTCCATTTTAATTTACAACCTAGAACACCACTTCCATTAAGGCTCTGTTTCCCTAGGAACCAAATTTGGTAAAGGGGAAATGCTGCCACCTTGTTTCCGTTTCCTGCAAGAAAAGCTTTAAACTCACAGCTAATGGTCACTTAACATTCCCAAGGACTCAGGGCTGTAAAGGACACCTGCCCTAAAAAATTGTGCTGAAGGAGGGAATGGACAAAAAAATTCAAAACAGGCAAATGTTTCAAGAAGAGAGTATGAAGAGTTAAGTTTTACTCACGCTCTTTTAAAAAAAGGAAAATGGATAAAAGCTCAACCTCAGGGAGGGTTAGACCCATGCAATCTAATCTCCAAAAAGTTTCAACTTAAACCAGTTGACTTACCATCAGCAGAAAGTCTACAAACAATAAATGCTGAAGGGGTTTTAGAGAACTGTGTACACTCTACCTGCTGGTGAGACGTTAAGGGGTAACAGCCAATAATGAGAACAGAAAGGAGCTGTGTTTAAAAGTAAAACTGCAGGTACCATTCAATACAGCGGGCGCACCATTGGATCTCTCACCTGAGAAGACAAGAATCGAGAAGACACAGGCCGCAAAAGCTGCAGTGCAGCCTTATTCACAATAGCCAAGACAGTGGAGCAATCAAAATGTCCAACAACAGGTGAATGGATAAAGAAGAAGTGGTCCATGTACACAATGGAATAATAGCCATGGAAAACAATGAGCCACTGCTCTCTGAGGCACTACAAATGAGTCTGGAGATAATCACGAAACATGAGGTAAGTCGGAAAGCAAAAGACCTATATTCTATGATATCACTTATAGGCGTTATCTAATAACTGACACAAAGGAACATATTTCCACAGAGAAAGACACTCACAGACTTAGAAAACAAACTATGCTCATCTAAAAGGAAAGGTGGGGGGAATGGATAAATTAAGATTAGTGTTACTATATGTATACAAACACATATTATATACATATCTCAAAAAGACCAACCATATAGCAAGGGAGGTCTGCGGAACCCTCAGTAACGTTTTACATGGGAAGAGGATCTGTACTTGAATAGACATATAGAATGTACAAACGAACCAGATTGTGTACACCTAGGACAAACAATATTCTAAGCTTTACCCCAATTAAAAAAAAAAATTAAAACCAAGAAGAAATAATGAGACATAAACTTATGGGGCTTTCTCCATGCACATTCCAATGTAATTTACAAACTAGGAACACGACTTCCAGAAAGGCTCTGCTGCCCTAGTACCCAGATATGGGAATGGAGATATGCTGCCTGCTTGAGGCCACTTCCCACAACAGCAGCTTTAAACCCATTGCTAAAGGTCACTAAATATTCACCAAACTTGCAGTTCGGTAAAAGACACCTGCTTTCTAAACAAATTCTGGGGTGGAAAATCGACCAAAAATTTCAAAACAGGGCAACCTTCCAAGAACACAATTTCAAGAGTTCTATTGTACTCCCAATTGTTTCCTTTTTTTTAACAGAAAAGAAAACGGTGGAGAAAAATGATGAGTTTTACGAATTTTCAAAGACATGCAAACCCGAATTACAAAAACCTATCAGCTCACAACAGCCAGAAGAGCCATTAGCATAAATATTGCAAACAGTAAATGCTGAAGCGATTGTGGAGAAATGCGTACCCTGGATTCTAAGGGGGACGAGGTAAGAGCCACTAATGAAAACACAAAGAAGGTGCTTTGAAAAGGGAAACACGGTGCTACCAGTCAATCAATCACACCCACTGCTGGGCCTATCACCTGAGAAAATGAGAATCAAAAAGTCACAGGCTGGCAATCCTGCACTCCAACAATATTTACCATAGCCAAGACTTGGAAGCAATGAAAATGTCCATCAACCGAGGAATGCACAAAGTAGAAGTGGTCCACGTACACAGTGGAAAATTACTCCAATAAAAAATAAAAATTAAATGTAAAAATCCAACAAAAGTAAGGAGACATCAGCTTGTGTGGGTTTGTCCGGGCACACTCCACTCTAATTTATAACCGAGAAACACCACAGGCCGCAAGGGCTTTTCCCTAGTTACCAGGGTGGGGGACATAGAAAGTCTGCCGCCCTCTGGCAGTTAGCTGCAAAAGCAGCTTTAAAGCCTGTGCTAATGGTCATTTCATAGGAACAAGTACGGCAGAACTGTAAATGAAACCTGCCCTCAAAATGTCTGGAGGGAGGTAATGGCCAAAACATTTCAAAATGTGACACATACTTTAAGAGAACACTTTGAAGAACTAAGGGGTAATCACAGCTTGAAAAATAAAAAGGACATGTCTGCAAGCTCAATTTCAGTGGATTATGAGGCACGTGCGAATTCAGCCACAAAGAGGTATCAGATCACACTTGTCAGAATAACCATCAGCAAGAAAACTACAAACAATAAATGCTGAAGGTGTTGTAGAGAAATGCATACCCTCAAATTCAAGGGGGACGTAACATGGAAAGGGCCACGAACTAGAAGAGAATGGAGGTGCCTTAAAAAGGTAAACATTGAGCTACCGTATGATCCAGCAGGCCCACTCCTCCACCTAAAATCTAAGAAGAGAGAATTGGAAAGACACAGGCAGGCAAATCTGCATTGCACAGTATTACAATAGCCAAGATATGGAAGTAACCAAAAAGTCTACCAACAGATGGGTGGACAAAGAAGAACTCCTCCATGTACAGATGGAATATTCGCTAGTGAAAAAAATGAAACAATGCCATTTGCAGCACCATAGATGAGTCTAGATGTAATCACGCCACCTGTAGTAAGTGAGAAAGCAAAAGACACATATCCTATCGTATTACTTTAAGGAGTTACTTAAAAATTGATACCAGTGAAGATATTTCCACAGAGAAAGGCAATCACAGATTCATTAAAAAACTTATGCTTCACCAAATAGAAAGGGATGAGGATTGGATACATTACCATATTGTGCTTAAGAGAGATATACAAACCATATGAAATATATAACCAGCAAAGACGTACAGAAAACCAGGAGAAGACTACTCAACATTGTGTCATAAGCTACATGGGAAAAGGATGCGAGGAAGAATAGATAAACGTATATGTGTGAAAGAACCACATCTTGCACACCTAGAACAAACAAACCATTGAAATCAAATTTGCTGGGATAAAAAATAAAAAGTAAATTACAAATATGAACAAGAAGTAATGAGACATAAACTTAAAGGGCTTTTTCCTGGCACATTCCATTCAGATTTACAACCTAGAACACCACTTCCATTAAGCCTCTGTTTCCCTAGTAACCAAATTTGGTAAAGGAGAAATGCTGCCACCTTGTGGCCGTTTCCTGCAAAAGCAGCTTTAAAGTCACAGCTAATGGTCACTTAACATTCCCAAGGACTCAGGGCTGTAAAGGTCACCTGCCCTAAAAAATTGTGCTGAAGTAAGGAGTGGACCAAAAAATTTAAAACAGGCAAATGTTTCAAGAAGAGAGTATGAAGAGTTAAGTTTTATTCACGCTCTTTTTAAAAAAAAAGGAAAATGGATAAAAGCTCAACCTCAGGGAGTGTTAGACCCATGCAATCTAATCTACAAAAAGTTTCAACTTACACCAGTCGACTGACCATCAGCAAAAAGTCTACAAACAATAAATGCTGAAGGGGTTTTAGAGAACTGTGTACCCTCTACCGTCTGGTGAGACGTAAATGGGTAACAGCCAATAATGAGAAAAGAAAGGAGCTGTGTTTAAAAGTAAAAAGGGAGGTACCATTCAATCCAGCAAGCGCACCAATGGACCTCTCACCTGAGAAGACAAGAATCGAGAAGACACAGGCCGCAAAAGCTGCAGTGCAGCCTTATTCACAATAGCCAAGACAGTGAAGCATCAAAATGTCCAACAAGAGGTGAATGGATAAAGAACAAGTGGTCCATGTACACAATAGAATATTAGCCATGGAAAACAATGAACCATTGCTCTCTGTGGCGCCACAAATGAGTCTGGAGATAATCATGAAACATGAGGTAAGTCGGAAAGCAAAAGACCTATATTCTATGATATCACTTATAGGTGTTATCTAATAACTGACACAAAGGAACATATTTCCACAGAGAAAGACACTCACAGACTTAGAAAACAAACTATGCTCATCTAAAAGGAAAGGTGGGGGGAATGGATAAATTAAGATTAGTGTTACTATATGTATACAAACACATATTATATACATATCTCAAAAATACCGACCATATAGCAAGGGAGGTCTGCGGAACCCTCAGTAACATTTTACATGGGAAGAGGATCTGTACTTGAATAGACATATAGAATGTACAAATGAACCAGATTGTGTACACCTAGGACAAACAATATTCTAAGCTTTACCCCAATTAAAAAAAAAAATTAAAACCAAGAAGAAATAATGAGACATAAACTAAAGGGTGTTTCTCCATGCATATTCCAATGTAATTTACAACCTAGGAACACGACTTCCAGAAAGACTCTGCTGCCCTAGTACCCAGATTTGGGAATAGAGAAATGCTGCCTGTTTCAGGCCACTTCCCACAACAGGAGCTTTAAAACTATTGCGAAAGTTCACTAAATATTCATCAAACTTGCAGTTCACTAAATGACACCTGCTTTCTAACAAAGTCTGAGGTGGAAAATCGACCAAAAAATTCAAAAGCGAGCAACCTTCCAAGAAGACAATATCAAGAGTAATATTGTACTCCCAATTGTTTCCTTTTTTTAACAGAAAGGAAAACGGCGGAGAAAAACGATGAGTTTTACGAATTTTCAAAGACATGCAAACACAAATTTTAAAACCCTATCAGCTCACAGCAGCCAGTAGGGCCATTAGCATAAATGCTGCAAACAATAAATGCTGAAGCGATTGTGGAGAAATGTGTACACTCGATTCTAAGGGGGACCTGGTAAGTGCCACTAATGAAAACACAAAGAAGGTGCTTTGAAAAGGGAAACACGGTGCTACCAGTCAGTCAATCACACCCACTTTTGGGCCTATCACCTGAGAAAATGAGAATCAAAAAGTCACAGGCTGGCAATCCTGCACTCCAACAATATTTACCATAGCCAAGACTTGGAAGCAATGAAAATGTCCATCAACCGAGGAATGCACAAAGTAGAAGTGGTCCACGTACACAGTGGAAAATTACTCCAATAAAAAATAAAAATTAAATTTAAAAATCCAACAAAAGTAAGGAGACATCAGCTTGTGTGGGTTTGTCCGGGCACACTCCACTCTAATTTATAACCGAGAAACACCACAGGCCGCAAGGGCTTTTCCCTAGTTACCAGGGTGGGGAATATAGAAAGGCTGCCGCCCTCTGGCAGTTACCTGCAAAAGCAGCTTTAAAGCCTGTGCTAATGGTCATTTCATAGGAACAAGTACTGCAGAACTGTAAATGAAACCTGCCCTCAAAATGTCTGGAGGGAGGTAATGGCCAAAACATTTCAAAATGTGACACATACTTTAAGAGAACACTTTGAAGAACTAAGGGGTAATCACAGCTTGAAAAATAAAAAGGACATGCCTTCAAGCTCAGTTTCAACGGATTATGAGGCACGTGCAAATTCAACCACAAAGAGGTATCAGCTCACAATTGTCAGAATAACCATCAGCAAGCAAACTACAAACAATAAATGCGGAAGGTGTTGTGGAGAAATGCATACCCTCAACTTCAAGTGGGACGTAAGTTGGAAAGGGCCACGAATGAGAACAGAATGGAGGTGCCTTAAAAAGGTAAACATTGAGTTACCATATGATCCAGCAGGCCCACTCCTCCACCTATAATCTAAGAAGAGAGAATTGGAAGACACAGGCAGGCAAATCTGCATGGCACAGTATTACAATAGCCAAGATATGGAAGTAACCAAAAAGTCCACCAACAGATGGGTGGACAAAGAAGAACTCCTCCATGTACAGATGCAATATTCGCTAGTGAAAAAAATGAAACAATGCCATTTGCAGCACCATAGATGAGTCTAGACCTAATCACGCCACCTGTAGTAAGTGAGAAAGCAAAAGACACATATCCTATCATATCACTTTTAGGAGTTACTTAAAAATTGATACCAATGAAGATATTTCCACAGAGAAAGGCAATCACAGATTCATTAAAAAACTTATGGTTCACCAAATAGAAAGGGATGAGGATTGGATACATTACCGTCTTGGGGTTAACAGAGATATACAAACCATGCGAAATATATAATCACCAAAGACGTACGGAAGACCAGGAGAAGACTACTCAACATTGTGTCATAACCTACATGGGAAAAGGATGCGAGGAAGAATAGATACATGTATATGTGTGAAAGAACCACATCTTGCACACCTAGAACAAACAAACCATTGTAATCAAATTTGCTGGGATAAAAAATAAAAAGTAAATTACAAATATGAACAAGAAGTAATGAGACATAAACTTAAAGGGCTTTTCCCTGGCACATTCCATTTTAATTTACAACCTAGAACACCACTTCCATTAAGGCTCTGTTTCCCTAGGAACCAAATTTGGTAAAGGGGAAATGCTGCCACCTTGTTTCCGTTTCCTGCAAGAAAAGCTTTAAACTCACAGCTAATGGTCACTTAACATTCCCAAGGACTCAGGGCTGTAAAGGACACCTGCCCTAAAAAATTGTGCTGAAGGAGGGAATGGACAAAACAATTCAAAACAGGCAAATGTTTCAAGAAGAGAGTATGAAGAGTTAAGTTTTACTCACGCTCTTTTAAAAAAAGGAAAATGGATAAAAGCTCAACCTCAGGGAGGGTTAGACCCATGCAATCTAATCTCCAAAAAGTTTCAACTTAAACCAGTTGACTTACCATCAGCAGAAAGTCTACAAACAATAAATGCTGAAGGGGTTTTAGAGAACTGTGTACACTCTACCTGCTGGTGAGACGTTAAGGGGTAACAGCCAATAATGAGAACAGAAAGGAGCTGTGTTTAAAAGTAAAACTGCAGGTACCATTCAATACAGCAGGCGCACCATTGGATCTCTCACCTGAGAAGACAAGAATCGAGAAGACACAGGCCGCAAAAGCTGCAGTGCAGCCTTATTCACAATAGCCAAGACAGTGGAGCAATCAAAATGTCCAACAACAGGTGAATGGATAAAGAAGAAGTGGTCCATGTACACAATGGAATAATAGCCATGGAAAACAATGAGCCACTGCTCTCTGAGGCACTACAAATGAGTCTGGAGATAATCACGAAACATGAGGTAAGTCGGAAAGCAAAAGACCTATATTCTATGATATCACTTATAGGCGTTATCTAATAACTAACACAAAGGAACATATTTCCACAGAGAAAGACACTCACAGACTTAGAAAACAAACTATGCTCATCTAAAAGGAAAGGTGGGGGGAATGGATAAATTAAGATTAGTGTTACTATATGTATACAAACACATATTATATACATATCTCAAAAAGACCAACCATATAGGAAGGGAGGTCTGCGGAACCCTCAGTAACGTTTTACATGGGAAGAGGATCTGTACTTGAATAGACATATAGAATGTACAAACGAACCAGATTGTGTACACCTAGGACAAACAATATTCTAAGCTTTACCCCAATTAAAAAAAAAATTAAAACCAAGAAGAAATAATGAGACATAAACTTATGGGGCTTTCTCCATGCACATTCCAATGTAATTTACAAACTAGGAACACGACTTCCAGAAAGGCTCTGCTGCCCTAGTACCCAGATATGGGAATGGAGATATGCTGCCTGCTTGAGGCCACTTCCCACAACAGCAGCTTTAAACCCATTGCTAAAGGTCACTAAATATTCACCAAACTTGCAGTTCGGTAAAAGACACCTGCTTTCTAAACAAATTCTGGGGTGGAAAATCGACCAAAAATTTCAAAACAGGGCAACCTTCCAAGAACACAATTTCAAGAGTTATATTGTACTCCCAATTGTTTCCTTTTTTTTAACAGAAAAGAAAACGGTGGAGAAAAATGATGAGTTTTACGAATTTTCAAAGACATGCAAACCCGAATTACAAAAACCTATCAGCTCACAACAGCCAGAAGAGCCATTAGCATAAATATTGCAAACAGTAAATGCTGAAGCGATTGTGGAGAAATGCGTACCCTGGATTCTAAGGGGGACGAGGTAAGAGCCACTAATGAAAACACAAAGAAGGTGCTTTGAAAAGGGAAACACTGTGCTACCAGTCAATCAATCACACCCACTGCTGGGCCTATCACCTGAGAAAATGAGAATCAAAAAGTCACAGGCTGGCAATCCTGCACTCCAACAATATTTACCATAGCCAACACTTGGAAGCAATGAAAATGTCCATCAACCGAGGAATGCACAAAGTAGAAGTGGTCCACGTACACAGTGGAAAATTACTCCAATAAAAAATAAAAATTAAATGTAAAAATCCAACAAAAGTAAGGAGACATCAGCTTGTGTGGGTTTGTCCGGGCACACTCCACTCTAATTTATAACCGAGAAACACCACAGGCCGCAAGGGCTTTTCCCTAGTTACCAGGGTGGGGGACATAGAAAGTCTGCCGCCCTCTGGCAGTTAGCTGCAAAAGCAGCTTTAAAGCCTGTGCTAATGGTCATTTCATAGGAACAAGTACTGCAGAACTGTAAATGAAACCTGCCCTCAAAATGTCTGGAGGGAGGTAATGGCCAAAACATTTCAAAATGTGACACATACTTTAAGAGAACACTTTGAAGAACTAAGGGGTAATCACAGCTTGAAAAATAAAAAGGACATGTCTGCAAGCTCAATTTCAGTGGATTATGAGGCACGTGCGAATTCAGCCACAAAGAGGTATCAGATCACACTTGTCAGAATAACCATCAGCAAGAAAACTACAAACAATAAATGCTGAAGGTGTTGTAGAGAAATGCATACCCTCAAATTCAAGGGGGACGTAACATGGAAAGGGCCACGAACTAGAACAGAATGGAGGTGCCTTAAAAAGGTAAACATTGAGCTACCGTATGATCCAGCAGGCCCACTCCTCCACCTAAAATCTAAGAAGAGAGAATTGGAAAGACACAGGCAGGCAAATCTGCATTGCACAGTATTACAATAGCCAAGATATGGAAGTAACCAAAAAGTCTACCAACAGATGGGTGGACAAAGAAGAACTCCTCCATGTACAGATGGAATATTCGCTAGTGAAAAAAATGAAACAATGCCATTTGCAGCACCATAGATGAGTCTAGATGTAATCACGCCACCTGTAGTAAGTGAGAAAGCAAAAGACACATATCCTATCGTATTACTTTAAGGAGTTACTTAAAAATTGATACCAGTGAAGATATTTCCACAGAGAAAGGCAATCACAGATTCATTAAAAAACTTATGGTTCACCAAATAGAAAGGGATGAGGATTGGATACATTACCATATTGTGCTTAAGAGAGATATACAAACCATGTGAAATATATAACCAGCAAAGACGTACAGAAAACCAGGAGAAGACTACTCAACATTGTGTCATAAGCTACATGGGAAAAGGATGCGAGGAAGAATAGATAAACGTATATGTGTGAAAGAACCACATCTTGCACACCTAGAACAAACAAACCATTGTAATCAAATTTGCTGGGATAAAAAATAAAAAGTAAATTACAAATATGAACAAGAAGTAATGAGACATAAACTTAAAGGGCTTTTTCCTGGCACATTCCATTCAGATTTACAACCTAGAACACCACTTCCATTAAGCCTCTGTTTCCCTAGTAACCAAATTTGGTAAAGGAGAAATGCTGCCACCTTGTGGCCGTTTCCTGCAAAAGCAGCTTTAAAGTCACAGCTAATGGTCACTTAACATTCCCAAGGACTCAGGGCTGTAAAGGTCACCTGCCCTAAAAAATTGTGCTGAAGTAAGGAGTGGACCAAAAAATTTAAAACAGGCAAATGTTTCAAGAAGAGAGTATGAAGAGTTAAGTTTTATTCACGCTCTTTTTAAAAAAAAGGAAAATGGATAAAAGCTCAACCTCAGGGAGTGTTAGACCCATGCAATCTAATCTACAAAAAGTTTCAACTTACACCAGTCGACTGACCATCAGCAAAAAGTCTACAAACAATAAATGCTGAAGGGGTTTTAGGGAACTGTGTACCCTCTACCGTCTGGTGAGACGTAAATGGGTAAGAGCCAATAATGAGAAAAGAAAGGAGCTGTGTTTAAAAGTAAAAAGGGAGGTACCATTCAATCCAGCAAGCGCACCAATGGACCTCTCACCTGAGAAGACAAGAATCGAGAAGACACAGGCCGCAAAAGCTGCAGTGCAGCCTTATTCACAATAGCCAAGACAGTGAAGCATCAAAATGTCCAACAAGAGGTGAATGGATAAAGAACAAGTGGTCCATGTACACAATAGAATATTAGCCATGGAAAACAATGAACCATTGCTCTCTGAGGCGCCACAAATGAGTCTGGAGATAATCATGAAACATGAGGTAAGTCGGAAAGCAAAAGACCTATATTCTATGATATCACTTATAGGCGTTATCTAATAACTGACACAAAGGAACATATTTCCACAGAGAAAGACACTCACAGACTTAGAAAACAAACTATGCTCATCTAAAAGGAAAGGTGGGGGGAATGGATAAATTAAGATTAGTGTTACTATATGTATACAAACACATATTATATACATATCTCAAAAATACCGACCATATAGCAAGGGAGGTCTGCGGAACCCTCAGTAACATTTTACATGGGAAGAGGATCTGTACTTGAATAGACATATAGAATGTACAAATGAACCAGATTGTGTACACCTAGGACAAACAATATTCTAAGCTTTACCCCAATTAAAAAAAAAATTAAAACCAAGAAGAAATAATGAGACATAAACTAAAGGGTGTTTCTCCATGCATATTCCAATGTAATTTACAACCTAGGAACACGACTTCCAGAAAGACTCTGCTGCCCTAGTACCCAGATTTGGGAATAGAGAAATGCTGCCTGTTTCAGGCCACTTCCCACAACAGGAGCTTTAAAACTATTGCGAAAGTTCACTAAATATTCATCAAACTTGCAGTTCACTAAATGACACCTGCTTTCTAACAAAGTCTGAGGTGGAAAATCGACCAAAAAATTCAAAAGCGAGCAACCTTCCAAGAAGACAATATCAAGAGTAATATTGTACTCCCAATTGTTTCCTTTTTTTAACAGAAAGGAAAACGGCGGAGAAAAACGATGAGTTTTACGAATTTTCAAAGACATGCAAACACAAATTTTAAAACCCTATCAGCTCACAGCAGCCAGTAGGGCCATTAGCATAAATGCTGCAAACAATAAATGCTGAAGCGATTGTGGAGAAATGTGTACACTCGATTCTAAGGGGGACCTGGTAAGTGCCACTAATGAAAACACAAAGAAGGTGCTTTGAAAAGGGAAACACGGTGCTACCAGTCAGTCAATCACACCCACTTTTGGGCCTATCACCTGAGAAAATGAGAATCAAAAAGTCACAGGCTGGCAATCCTGCACTCCAACAATATTTACCATAGCCAAGACTTGGAAGCAATGAAAATGTCCATCAACCGAGGAATGCACAAAGTAGAAGTGGTCCACGTACACAGTGGAAAATTACTCCAATAAAAAATAAAAATTAAATTTAAAAATCCAACAAAAGTAAGGAGACATCAGCTTGTGTGGGTTTGTCTGGGCACACTCCACTCTAATTTATAACCGAGAAACACCACAGGCCGCAAGGGCTTTTCCCTAGTTACCAGGGTGGGGAATATAGAAAGGCTGCCGCCCTCTGGCAGTTACCTGCAAAAGCAGCTTTAAAGCCTGTGCTAATGGTCATTTCATAGGAACAAGTACTGCAGAACTGTAAATGAAACCTGCCCTCAAAATGTCTGGAGGGAGGTAATGGCCAAAACATTTCAAAATGTGACACATACTTTAAGAGAACACTTTGAAGAACTAAGGGGTAATCACAGCTTGAAAAATAAAAAGGACATGCCTTCAAGCTCAGTTTCAACGGATTATGAGGCACGTGCAAATTCAACCACAAAGAGGTATCAGCTCACAATTGTCAGAATAACCATCAGCAAGCAAACTACAAACAATAAATGCGGAAGGTGTTGTGGAGAAATGCATACCCTCAACTTCAAGTGGGACGTAAGTTGGAAAGGGCCACGAATGAGAACAGAATGGAGGTGCCTTAAAAAGGTAAACATTGAGTTACCATATGATCCAGCAGGCCCACTCCTCCACCTATAATCTAAGAAGAGAGAATTGGAAGACACAGGCAGGCAAATCTGCATGGCACAGTATTACAATAGCCAAGATATGGAAGTAACCAAAAAGTCCACCAACAGATGGGTGGACAAAGAAGAACTCCTCCATGTACAGATGCAATATTCGCTAGTGAAAAAAATGAAACAATGCCATTTGCAGCACCATAGATGAGTCTAGACCTAATCACGCCACCTGTAGTAAGTGAGAAAGCAAAAGACACATATCCTATCATATCACTTTTAGGAGTTACTTAAAAATTGATACCAATGAAGATATTTCCACAGAGAAAGGCAATCACAGATTCATTAAAAAACTTATGGTTCACCAAATAGAAAGGGATGAGGATTGGATACATTACCGTCTTGGGGTTAACAGAGATATACAAACCATGCGAAATATATAATCACCAAAGACGTACGGAAGACCAGGAGAAGACTACTCAACATTGTGTCATAACCTACATGGGAAAAGGATGCGAGGAAGAATAGATACATGTATATGTGTGAAAGAACCACATCTTGCACACCTAGAACAAACAAACCATTGTAATCAAATTTGCTGGGATAAAAAATAAAAAGTAAATTACAAATATGAACAAGAAGTAATGAGACATAAACTTAAAGGGCTTTTCCCTGGCACATTCCATTTTAATTTACAACCTAGAACACCACTTCCATTAAGGCTCTGTTTCCCTAGGAACCAAATTTGGTAAAGGGGAAATGCTGCCACCTTGTTTCCGTTTCCTGCAAGAAAAGCTTTAAACTCACAGCTAATGGTCACTTAACATTCCCAAGGACTCAGGGCTGTAAAGGACACCTGCCCTAAAAAATTGTGCTGAAGGAGGGAATGGACAAAAAAATTCAAAACAGGCAAATGTTTCAAGAAGAGAGTATGAAGAGTTAAGTTTTACTCACGCTCTTTTAAAAAAAGGAAAATGGATAAAAGCTCAACCTCAGGGAGGGTTAGACCCATGCAATCTAATCTCCAAAAAGTTTCAACTTAAACCAGTTGACTTACCATCAGCAGAAAGTCTACAAACAATAAATGCTGAAGGGGTTTTAGAGAACTGTGTACACTCTACCTGCTGGTGAGACGTTAAGGGGTAACAGCCAATAATGAGAACAGAAAGGAGCTGTGTTTAAAAGTAAAACTGCAGGTACCATTCAATACAGCAGGCGCACCATTGGATCTCTCACCTGAGAAGACAAGAATCGAGAAGACACAGGCCGCAAAAGCTGCAG
>NW_028121746.1:0-29965 GCF_965194805.1 Balaenoptera borealis | reverse complement strand
CTCTATAAGTGATAGCTTATGATAAGTGTCTTTTTCTGTGTGACTTATTTCACTTAGAATCGTCGTACCTAAATCCATTCATCATGCTGCTACTAGCAGTATAACATTGATTTCATGGCTGAGTGATATTCCATTGTACATAAGGACCACAACTTCTTTATCCATTTTTCTCTTTTCTGGGATATTTAAGGTGTAATAAAGTGGAGGTTGTTGTCAACAGAGCAGCCCTAATCTTCGGGGTGCCTCTGTCTTGCTGCTTTTTAGTTTTCCCAATTTATACGCCCATGAATGGAAGTGCCCTATTCTCTCTAAGCTGTGTTTTTTAGATATTTCAGGACACACCGTACACTTCTCCAGAGTGGCTGTTGGCAATTTACATCCCGCCCATCAGCGTAGCAAGGCTCCCATTTCTCCATGGCCTGTCCTGCATTTCTGGTTTTGACACGTTTTTCAGCATGGCCCTTTTGACCGATGGGAAACGAGACTTCTTTGTAGCGCTGATTTGCCTTTCCAGGTTGCTTGGTTGGCCAAAAAGGGCGTATGCGTTTTTTCCTGAATATATTCAGGAAAAAACGCATACGCCCTTTTTGGCCAAGGGCAACATTGTCGACGTTTTGCCGCTTTTCATGTGCTTTAAAGGCGATTCGAATGTACCTCCTGAAATCTGTTTCCTGCAATTCTGCCTTGCTTTCAAATCCTCTTCGTTGCCTTCCCTCAATATATTTGGGGATGAGAGTTATCATTTATAACTCTGCAGGTTTGTGAATTGCAGTGCCCCTGAGCTCCGTTTTTCCACTCGCTTTTTTTGGGAGCTGGCCGCAAAAGCGCAGGATTGCTTCTGGCCCTATTCTGGTTCCGGGGGGTGGGGCAGGCTGAGCCTGTGGTTAATTCTTCCTCCTGATGGGAAAATAGAGTGACCTGTGCCTGTCCCAACACCTAGAGCTAGTCTCTCATTGGTTCCCCCTCCTTCTGTTCATCCTCAGGACAAATTGCAACCTGTACAGAACAGGAGGTTAAAGGTGCTGCTGATTCTCCAAGGAGGGAGATGGCTAGTAAAGCGGCTGGAATGGCGACCCCGAGCACAAGGAGATGAGAAATGAGGTGCGTTTTAGAAACCTTTCCCGATCACACGGTGTACCAACTTCTGGGTTTCTCATGCATGTTTTCGATGTAGGAAGATGCCCTTGAACCTGGAGATTTGGGACCCATGGGATGTGTACCACGCAGTATTACTTTAAAGGGTCTGCGTTTACTCACCCAACCTCACCAAACCTCTCAGCCCCAAGAGTGTCCACCCTTATGTCTCATCCAGCTGTGTGTCTACATATGGTCAATTCAGGTTGCATCACAGCCCCTGAACGAATTTTGTAAGAATTCCTCTTTCACTGTCTTTGTTTCATGGGTCTTTAAAAGTAATTTATTTTTATAATGGGGTTTAGCTGCTTTTCACTGCTGTGTTTATGCCGCTTTACACGCACTTGACTCACAGAGAGATATCAATACATAGGTTTTAAGATTCTTACTAGTCAGATATATTCTTGTGCGGTGAATAGGGGGTGTTGAATCCAGTTCACTGAGCAAGGAGTAGGTCTTGTCTATTACATATTGGGTTTATAGAACGGTATCTGAGCTAATTTGAAACCCTTGTTTTATGCATCACCCCACATCACCTTTCTCATTCAGTAGCCATAGTGTGTTTTCTAAATGTGTGACTCTGTTCTGTTTTGTAATTCAGTTCAAGTGTAGCGATTTTTACATTCCCTCTATAAGTGTTAGATTATGATAAGTGTGTTTTTCTGTGTGACTTATTTCACTTAGAATCGTCGTACCTAAATCCATTCATCATGCTGCTACTAGCATTATAACATTGATTTCACGGCTGAGTGATATTCCATTGTACATACGGACCACAACTTCTTTATCCATTTTTTCCTTTCCTGGGATATTTAAGGTGTAATAAAGTGGAGGTTGTTGTCAACAGAGCAACCCTAATCTTCGGGGTGCCTCTGTCTTGCTGCTTTTTAGTTTTCCCAATTTATACGCCCATGAATGGAAGTGCCCTATTCTCTCTAAGCTGTGTTTTTTAGATATTTCAGGACACACCGTACACTTCTCCAGAGTGGCTGTTGGCAATTTACATCCCGCCCATCAGCGTAGCAAGGCTCCCATTTCTCCATGGCCTGTCCTGCATTTCTGGTTTTGACACGTTTTTCAGCATGGCCCTTTTGACCGATGGGAAACGAGACTTCTTTGTAGCGCTGATTTGCCTTTCCAGGTTGCTTGGTTGGCCAAAAAGGGCGTATGCGTTTTTTCCTGAATATATTCAGGAAAAAACGCATACGCCCTTTTTGGCCAAGGGCAACATTGTCGACGTTTTGCCGCTTTTCATGTGCTTTAAAGGCGATTCGAATGTACCTCCTGAAATCTGTTTCCTGCAATTCTGCCTTGCTTTCAAATCCTCTTCGTTGCCTTCCCTCAATATATTTGGGGATGAGAGTTATCATTTATAACTCTGCAGGTTTGTGAATTGCAGTGCCCCTGAGCTCCGTTTTTCCACTCGCTTTTTTTGGGAGCTGGCCGCAAAAGCGCAGGATTGCTTCTGGCCCTATTCTGGTTCCGGGGGGTGGGGCAGGCTGAGCCTGTGGTTAATTCTTCCTCCTGATGGGAAAATAGAGTGACCTGTGCCTGTCCCAACACCTAGAGCTAGTCTCTCATTGGTTCCCCCTCCTTCTGTTCATCCTCAGGACAAATTGCAACCTGTACAGAACAGGAGGTTAAAGGTGCTGCTGATTCTCCAAGGAGGGAGATGGCTAGTAAAGCGGCTGGAATGGCGACCCCGAGCACAAGGAGATGAGAAATGAGGTGCGTTTTAGAAACCTTTCCCGATCACACGGTGTACCAACTTCTGGGTTTCTCATGCATGTTTTCGATGTAGGAAGAGGCCCTTGAACCTGGAGATTTGGGACCCATGGGATGTGTACCACGCAGTATTACTTTAAAGGGTCTGCGTTTACTCACCCAACCTCACCAAACCTCTCAGCCTCAAGAGTGTCCACCCTTATGTCTCATCCAGCTGTGTGTCTACATATGGTCAATTCAGGTTGCATCACAGCCCCTGAACGAATTTTGTAAGAATTCCTCTTTCACTGTCTTTGTTTCATGGGTCTTTAAAAGTAATTTATTTTTATAATGGGGTTTAGCTGCTTTTCACTGCTGTGTTTATGCCGCTTTACACGCACTTGACTCACTTACAGAGAGATATCAATACATAGGTTTTAAGATTCTTACTAGTCAGATATATTCTTGTGCGGTGAATAGGGGGTGTTGAATCCAGTTCACTGAGCAAGGAGTAGGTCTTGTCTATTACATATTGGGTTTATGGAACGGTATCTGAGCTAATTTGAAACCCTTGTTTTATGCATCACCCCACATCACCTTTCTCATTCAGTAGCCATAGTGTGTTTTCTAAATGTGTGACTCTGTTCTGTTTTGTAATTCAGTTCAAGTGTAGGGATTTTAACATTCCCTCTATAAGTGTTAGATTATGATAAGTGTGTTTTTCTGTGTGACTTATTTCACTTAGAATCGTCGTACCTAAATCCATTCATCATGCTGCTACTAGCATTATAACATTGATTTCACGGCTGAGTGATATTCCATTGTACATACGGACCACAACTTCTTTATCCATTTTTTCCTTTCCTGGGATATTTAAGGTGTAATAAAGTGGAGGTTGCTGTCAACAGAGCAACCCTAATCTTCGGGGTGCCTCTGTCTTGCTGCTTTTTAGTTTTCCCAATTTATACGCCCATGAATGGAAGTGCCCTATTCTCTCTAAGCTGTGTTTTTTAGATATTTCAGGACACACCGTACACTTCTCCAGAGTGGCTGTTGGCAATTTACATCCCGCCCATCAGCGTAGCAAGGCTCCCATTTCTCCATGGCCTGTCCTGCATTTCTGGTTTTGACACGTTTTTCAGCATGGCCCTTTTGACCGATGGGAAACGAGACTTCTTTGTAGCGCTGATTTGCCTTTCCAGGTTGCTTGGTTGGCCAAAAAGGGCGTATGCGTTTTTTCCTGAATATATTCAGGAAAAAACGCATACGCCCTTTTTGGCCAAGGGCAACATTGTCGACGTTTTGCCGCTTTTCATGTGCTTTAAAGGCGATTCGAATGTACCTCCTGAAATCTGTTTCCTGCAATTCTGCCTTGCTTTCAAATCCTCTTCGTTGCCTTCCCTCAATATATTTGGGGATGAGAGTTATCATTTATAACTCTGCAGGTTTGTGAATTGCAGTGCCCCTGAGCTCCGTTTTTCCACTCGCTTTTTTGGGAGCTGGCCCTAAAAGCGCAGGATTGCTTCAGGTCCTATTCTGGTTCCGAGGGTGGCAGGCTGAGCCTGTGGTTAATTCTTCCTTCTGATGGGGAAATAGAGTGACCTGTGCCTGTCCCAACACCTAGAGCTAGTCTCTCATTGGTTCCCCCTCCTTCTGTTCATCCTCAGGACAAATTGCAAGCTGTACGGAACAGGAGGTTAAAGGTGCTGCTGATTCTCCAAGGAGGGAGATGGCTAGTAAAGCGGCTGGAATGGCGACCCCGAGCACAAGGAGATGAGAAATGAGGTGCGTTTTAGAAACCTTTCCGGGTCACACGGTGTACCATCTTATGGGTTTCTCATGCATGTTTTCGATGTAGGAAGATGCCCTTGAACCTGGAGATTTGGGACCCATGGGCTGGGTACCACGCAGTATTACTTGAAAGGGTCTGCGTTTGCTCACCCAACCTCACCAAACCTCTCAGCCTCAAGAGTGTCCACCCTTATGTCTCATCCAGCTGTGTGTCTATATATGGTCAATTCAGGTTGCATCACAGCCCCTGAACGAATTTTGTAAGAATTTCTCTTTCACTGTCTTTGTTTCATGGGTCTTTTGAAGTAATTTATTTTTATAATGGGGTTTAGCTGCTTTTCACTTCTGTGTTTATGCCGCTTTACACCCACTTGACTCACTTACAGAGAGATATCAATACATAGGTTTTAAGATTCTTACTAGTTAGATATATTCTTGTGCGGTGAATAGGGGGTGTTGAATCCAGTTCACTGAGCAAGGAGTAGGTCTTGTCTATTACATATTGGGTTTATGGAACGGTATCTGAGCTAATTTGAAACCCTTGTTTTATGCATCACCCCACATCACCTTTCTCATTCAGTAGCCATAGTGTGTTTTCTAAATGTGTGACTCTGTTCTGTTTTGTAATTCAGTTCAAGTGTAGGGATTTTAACATTCCCTCTATAAGTGTTAGATTATGATAAGTGTGTTTTTCTGTGTGACTTATTTCACTTAGAATCGTCGTACCTAAATCCATTCATCATGCTGCTACTAGCATTATAACATTGATTTCACGGCTGAGTGATATTCCATTGTACATACGGACCACAACTTCTTTATCCATTTTTTCCTTTCCTGGGATATTTAAGGTGTAATAAAGTGGAGGTTGCTGTCAACAGAGCAACCCTAATCTTCGGGGTGCCTCTGTCTTGCTGCTTTTTAGTTTTCCCAATTTATACGCCCATGAATGGAAGTGCCCTATTCTCTCTAAGCTGTGTTTTTTAGATATTTCAGGACACACCGTACACTTCTCCAGAGTGGCTGTTGGCAATTTACATCCCGCCCATCAGCGTAGCAAGGCTCCCATTTCTCCATGGCCTGTCCTGCATTTCTGGTTTTGACACGTTTTTCAGCATGGCCCTTTTGACCGATGGGAAACGAGACTTCTTTGTAGCGCTGATTTGCCTTTCCAGGTTGCTTGGTTGGCCAAAAAGGGCGTATGCGTTTTTTCCTGAATATATTCAGGAAAAAACGCATACGCCCTTTTTGGCCAAGGGCAACATTGTCGACGTTTTGCCGCTTTTCATGTGCTTTAAAGGCGATTCGAATGTACCTCCTGAAATCTGTTTCCTGCAATTCTGCCTTGCTTTCAAATCCTCTTCGTTGCCTTCCCTCAATATATTTGGGGATGAGAGTTATCATTTATAACTCTGCAGGTTTGTGAATTGCAGTGCCCCTGAGCTCCGTTTTTCCACTCGCTTTTTTTGGGAGCTGGCCGCAAAAGCGCAGGATTGCTTCTGGCCCTATTCTGGTTCCGGGGGGTGGGGCAGGCTGAGCCTGTGGTTAATTCTTCCTCCTGATGGGAAAATAGAGTGACCTGTGCCTGTCCCAACACCTAGAGCTAGTCTCTCATTGGTTCCCCCTCCTTCTGTTCATCCTCAGGACAAATTGCAACCTGTACGGAACAGGAGGTTAAAGGTGCTGCTGATTCTCCAAGGAGGGAGATGGCTAGTAAAGCGGCTGGAATGGCGACCCCGAGCACAAGGAGATGAGAAATGAGGTGCGTTTTAGAAACCTTTCCCGATCACACGGTGTACCAACTTCTGGGTTTCTCATGCATGTTTTCGATGTAGGAAGATGCCCTTGAACCTGGAGATTTGGGACCCATGGGATGTGTACCACGCAGTATTACTTTAAAGGGTCTGCGTTTACTCACCCAACCTCACCAAACCTCTCAGCCCCAAGAGTGTCCACCCTTATGTCTCATCCAGCTGTGTGTCTACATATGGTCAATTCAGGTTGCATCACAGCCCCTGAACGAATTTTGTAAGAATTCCTCTTTCACTGTCTTTGTTTCATGGGTCTTTAAAAGTAATTTATTTTTATAATGGGGTTTAGCTGCTTTTCACTGCTGTGTTTATGCCGCTTTACACGCACTTGACTCACAGAGAGATATCAATACATAGGTTTTAAGATTCTTACTAGTCAGATATATTCTTGTGCGGTGAATAGGGGGTGTTGAATCCAGTTCACTGAGCAAGGAGTAGGTCTTGTCTATTACATATTGGGTTTATAGAACGGTATCTGAGCTAATTTGAAACCCTTGTTTTATGCATCACCCCACATCACCTTTCTCATTCAGTAGCCATAGTGTGTTTTCTAAATGTGTGACTCTGTTCTGTTTTGTAATTCAGTTCAAGTGTAGCGATTTTTACATTCCCTCTATAAGTGTTAGATTATGATAAGTGTGTTTTTCTGTGTGACTTATTTCACTTAGAATCGTCGTACCTAAATCCATTCATCATGCTGCTACTAGCATTATAACATTGATTTCACGGCTGAGTGATATTCCATTGTACATACGGACCACAACTTCTTTATCCATTTTTTCCTTTCCTGGGATATTTAAGGTGTAATAAAGTGGAGGTTGTTGTCAACAGAGCAACCCTAATCTTCGGGGTGCCTCTGTCTTGCTGCTTTTTAGTTTTCCCAATTTATACGCCCATGAATGGAAGTGCCCTATTCTCTCTAAGCTGTGTTTTTTAGATATTTCAGGACACACCGTACACTTCTCCAGAGTGGCTGTTGGCAATTTACATCCCGCCCATCAGCGTAGCAAGGCTCCCATTTCTCCATGGCCTGTCCTGCATTTCTGGTTTTGACACGTTTTTCAGCATGGCCCTTTTGACCGATGGGAAACGAGACTTCTTTGTAGCGCTGATTTGCCTTTCCAGGTTGCTTGGTTGGCCAAAAAGGGCGTATGCGTTTTTTCCTGAATATATTCAGGAAAAAACGCATACGCCCTTTTTGGCCAAGGGCAACATTGTCGACGTTTTGCCGCTTTTCATGTGCTTTAAAGGCGATTCGAATGTACCTCCTGAAATCTGTTTCCTGCAATTCTGCCTTGCTTTCAAATCCTCTTCGTTGCCTTCCCTCAATATATTTGGGGATGAGAGTTATCATTTATAACTCTGCAGGTTTGTGAATTGCAGTGCCCCTGAGCTCCGTTTTTCCACTCGCTTTTTTTGGGAGCTGGCCGCAAAAGCGCAGGATTGCTTCTGGCCCTATTCTGGTTCCGGGGGGTGGGGCAGGCTGAGCCTGTGGTTAATTCTTCCTCCTGATGGGAAAATAGAGTGACCTGTGCCTGTCCCAACACCTAGAGCTAGTCTCTCATTGGTTCCCCCTCCTTCTGTTCATCCTCAGGACAAATTGCAACCTGTACAGAACAGGAGGTTAAAGGTGCTGCTGATTCTCCAAGGAGGGAGATGGCTAGTAAAGCGGCTGGAATGGCGACCCCGAGCACAAGGAGATGAGAAATGAGGTGCGTTTTAGAAACCTTTCCCGATCACACGGTGTACCAACTTCTGGGTTTCTCATGCATGTTTTCGATGTAGGAAGAGGCCCTTGAACCTGGAGATTTGGGACCCATGGGATGTGTACCACGCAGTATTACTTTAAAGGGTCTGCGTTTACTCACCCAACCTCACCAAACCTCTCAGCCCCAAGAGTGTCCACCCTTATGTCTCATCCAGCTGTGTGTCTACATATGGTCAATTCAGGTTGCATCACAGCCCCTGAACGAATTTTGTAAGAATTCCTCTTTCACTGTCTTTGTTTCATGGGTCTTTAAAAGTAATTTATTTTTATAATGGGGTTTAGCTGCTTTTCACTGCTGTGTTTATGCCGCTTTACACGCACTTGACTCACTTACAGAGAGATATCAATACATAGGTTTTAAGATTCTTACTAGTCAGATATATTCTTGTGCGGTGAATAGGGGGTGTTGAATCCAGTTCACTGAGCAAGGAGTAGGTCTTGTCTATTACATATTGGGTTTATGGAACGGTATCTGAGCTAATTTGAAACCCTTGTTTTATGCATCACCCCACATCACCTTTCTCATTCAGTAGCCATAGTGTGTTTTCTAAATGTGTGACTCTGTTCTGTTTTGTAATTCAGTTCAAGTGTAGGGATTTTAACATTCCCTCTATAAGTGTTAGATTATGATAAGTGTGTTTTTCTGTGTGACTTATTTCACTTAGAATCGTCGTACCTAAATCCATTCATCATGCTGCTACTAGCATTATAACATTGATTTCACGGCTGAGTGATATTCCATTGTACATACGGACCACAACTTCTTTATCCATTTTTTCCTTTCCTGGGATATTTAAGGTGTAATAAAGTGGAGGTTGCTGTCAACAGAGCAACCCTAATCTTCGGGGTGCCTCTGTCTTGCTGCTTTTTAGTTTTCCCAATTTATACGCCCATGAATGGAAGTGCCCTATTCTCTCTAAGCTGTGTTTTTTAGATATTTCAGGACACACCGTACACTTCTCCAGAGTGGCTGTTGGCAATTTACATCCCGCCCATCAGCGTAGCAAGGCTCCCATTTCTCCATGGCCTGTCCTGCATTTCTGGTTTTGACACGTTTTTCAGCATGGCCCTTTTGACCGATGGGAAACGAGACTTCTTTGTAGCGCTGATTTGCCTTTCCAGGTTGCTTGGTTGGCCAAAAAGGGCGTATGCGTTTTTTCCTGAATATATTCAGGAAAAAACGCATACGCCCTTTTTGGCCAAGGGCAACATTGTCGACGTTTTGCCGCTTTTCATGTGCTTTAAAGGCGATTCGAATGTACCTCCTGAAATCTGTTTCCTGCAATTCTGCCTTGCTTTCAAATCCTCTTCGTTGCCTTCCCTCAATATATTTGGGGATGAGAGTTATCATTTATAACTCTGCAGGTTTGTGAATTGCAGTGCCCCTGAGCTCCGTTTTTCCACTCGCTTTTTTGGGAGCTGGCCCTAAAAGCGCAGGATTGCTTCAGGTCCTATTCTGGTTCCGAGGGTGGCAGGCTGAGCCTGTGGTTAATTCTTCCTTCTGATGGGGAAATAGAGTGACCTGTGCCTGTCCCAACACCTAGAGCTAGTCTCTCATTGGTTCCCCCTCCTTCTGTTCATCCTCAGGACAAATTGCAAGCTGTACGGAACAGGAGGTTAAAGGTGCTGCTGATTCTCCAAGGAGGGAGATGGCTAGTAAAGCGGCTGGAATGGCGACCCCGAGCACAAGGAGATGAGAAATGAGGTGCGTTTTAGAAACCTTTCCGGGTCACACGGTGTACCATCTTATGGGTTTCTCATGCATGTTTTCGATGTAGGAAGATGCCCTTGAACCTGGAGATTTGGGACCCATGGGCTGGGTACCACGCAGTATTACTTGAAAGGGTCTGCGTTTGCTCACCCAACCTCACCAAACCTCTCAGCCTCAAGAGTGTCCACCCTTATGTCTCATCCAGCTGTGTGTCTATATATGGTCAATTCAGGTTGCATCACAGCCCCTGAACGAATTTTGTAAGAATTTCTCTTTCACTGTCTTTGTTTCATGGGTCTTTTGAAGTAATTTATTTTTATAATGGGGTTTAGCTGCTTTTCACTTCTGTGTTTATGCCGCTTTACACCCACTTGACTCACTTACAGAGAGATATCAATACATAGGTTTTAAGATTCTTACTAGTTAGATATATTCTTGTGCGGTGAATAGGGGGTGTTGAATCCAGTTCACTGAGCAAGGAGTAGGTCTTGTCTATTACATATTGGGTTTATGGAACGGTATCTGAGCTAATTTGAAACCCTTGTTTTATGCATCACCCCACATCACCTTTCTCATTCAGTAGCCATAGTGTGTTTTCTAAATGTGTGACTCTGTTCTGTTTTGTAATTCAGTTCAAGTGTAGGGATTTTAACATTCCCTCTATAAGTGTTAGATTATGATAAGTGTGTTTTTCTGTGTGACTTATTTCACTTAGAATCGTCGTACCTAAATCCATTCATCATGCTGCTACTAGCATTATAACATTGATTTCACGGCTGAGTGATATTCCATTGTACATACGGACCACAACTTCTTTATCCATTTTTTCCTTTCCTGGGATATTTAAGGTGTAATAAAGTGGAGGTTGCTGTCAACAGAGCAACCCTAATCTTCGGGGTGCCTCTGTCTTGCTGCTTTTTAGTTTTCCCAATTTATACGCCCATGAATGGAAGTGCCCTATTCTCTCTAAGCTGTGTTTTTTAGATATTTCAGGACACACCGTACACTTCTCCAGAGTGGCTGTTGGCAATTTACATCCCGCCCATCAGCGTAGCAAGGCTCCCATTTCTCCATGGCCTGTCCTGCATTTCTGGTTTTGACACGTTTTTCAGCATGGCCCTTTTGACCGATGGGAAACGAGACTTCTTTGTAGCGCTGATTTGCCTTTCCAGGTTGCTTGGTTGGCCAAAAAGGGCGTATGCGTTTTTTCCTGAATATATTCAGGAAAAAACGCATACGCCCTTTTTGGCCAAGGGCAACATTGTCGACGTTTTGCCGCTTTTCATGTGCTTTAAAGGCGATTCGAATGTACCTCCTGAAATCTGTTTCCTGCAATTCTCCCTTGCTTTCAAATCCTCTTCGTTGCCTTCCCTCAATATATTTGGGGATGAGAGTTATCATTTATAACTCTGCAGGTTTGTGAATTGCAGTGCCCCTGAGCTCCGTTTTTCCACTCGCTTTTTTGGGAGCTGGCCCTAAAAGCGCAGGATTGCTTCAGGTCCTATTCTGGTTCCGAGGGTGGCAGGCTGAGCCTGTGGTTAATTCTTCCTTCTGATGGGGAAATAGAGTGACCTGTGCCTGTCCCAACACCTAGAGCTAGTCTCTCATTGGTTCCCCCTCCTTCTGTTCATCCTCAGGACAAATTGCAAGCTGTACGGAACAGGAGGTTAAAGGTGCTGCTGATTCTCCAAGGAGGGAGATGGCTAGTAAAGCGGCTGGAATGGCGACCCCGAGCACAAGGAGATGAGAAATGAGGTGCGTTTTAGAAACCTTTCCGGGTCACACGGTGTACCATCTTATGGGTTTCTCATGCATGTTTTCGATGTAGGAAGATGCCCTTGAACCTGGAGATTTGGGACCCATGGGCTGGGTACCACGCAGTATTACTTGAAAGGGTCTGCGTTTGCTCACCCAACCTCACCAAACCTCTCAGCCTCAAGAGTGTCCACCCTTATGTCTCATCCAGCTGTGTGTCTATATATGGTCAATTCAGGTTGCATCACAGCCCCTGAACGAATTTTGTAAGAATTTCTCTTTCACTGTCTTTGTTTCATGGGTCTTTTGAAGTAATTTATTTTTATAATGGGGTTTAGCTGCTTTTCACTGCTGTGTTTATGCCGCTTTACACCCACTTGACTCACTTACAGAGAGATATCAATACATAGGTTTTAAGATTCTTACTAGTTAGATATATTCTTGTGAGGTGAATAGGGGGTGTTGGGTCCAGTTCACTGAGCAAGGAGTAGGTCTTGTCTATTACATGTTGGGTTTATGGAACGGTATCTGAGCTAATTTGAAACCCTTGTTTTATGCATCACCCCACCTCCCCTTTCCCTTCCAGCAGCCATAGTGTGATTTCTAAATGTGTGACTCTGTTCTGTTTTGTAATTCAGTTCAAGTGTAGCGATTTTTACATTCCCTCTATAAGTGATAGCTTATGATAAGTGTCTTTTTCTGTGTGACTTATTTCACTTAGAATCGTCGTACCTAAATCCATTCATCATGCTGCTACTAGCATTATAACATTGATTTCACGGCTGAGTGATATTCCATTGTACATACGGACCACAACTTCTTTATCCATTTTTTCCTTTCCTGGGATATTTAAGGTGTAATAAAGTGGAGGTTGCTGTCAACAGAGCAACCCTAATCTTCGGGGTGCCTCTGTCTTGCTGCTTTTTAGTTTTCCCAATTTATACGCCCATGAATGGAAGTGCCCTATTCTCTCTAAGCTGTGTTTTTTAGATATTTCAGGACACACCGTACACTTCTCCAGAGTGGCTGTTGGCAATTTACATCCCGCCCATCAGCGTAGCAAGGCTCCCATTTCTCCATGGCCTGTCCTGCATTTCTGGTTTTGACACGTTTTTCAGCATGGCCCTTTTGACCGATGGGAAACGAGACTTCTTTGTAGCGCTGATTTGCCTTTCCAGGTTGCTTGGTTGGCCAAAAAGGGCGTATGCGTTTTTTCCTGAATATATTCAGGAAAAAACGCATACGCCCTTTTTGGCCAAGGGCAACATTGTCGACGTTTTGCCGCTTTTCATGTGCTTTAAAGGCGATTCGAATGTACCTCCTGAAATCTGTTTCCTGCAATTCTGCCTTGCTTTCAAATCCTCTTCGTTGCCTTCCCTCAATATATTTGGGGATGAGAGTTATCATTTATAACTCTGCAGGTTTGTGAATTGCAGTGCCCCTGAGCTCCGTTTTTCCACTCGCTTTTTTTGGGAGCTGGCCGCAAAAGCGCAGGATTGCTTCTGGCCCTATTCTGGTTCCGGGGGGTGGGGCAGGCTGAGCCTGTGGTTAATTCTTCCTCCTGATGGGAAAATAGAGTGACCTGTGCCTGTCCCAACACCTAGAGCTAGTCTCTCATTGGTTCCCCCTCCTTCTGTTCATCCTCAGGACAAATTGCAACCTGTACAGAACAGGAGGTTAAAGGTGCTGCTGATTCTCCAAGGAGGGAGATGGCTAGTAAAGCGGCTGGAATGGCGACCCCGAGCACAAGGAGATGAGAAATGAGGTGCGTTTTAGAAACCTTTCCCGATCACACGGTGTACCAACTTCTGGGTTTCTCATGCATGTTTTCGATGTAGGAAGATGCCCTTGAACCTGGAGATTTGGGACCCATGGGATGTGTACCACGCAGTATTACTTTAAAGGGTCTGCGTTTACTCACCCAACCTCACCAAACCTCTCAGCCCCAAGAGTGTCCACCCTTATGTCTCATCCAGCTGTGTGTCTACATATGGTCAATTCAGGTTGCATCACAGCCCCTGAACGAATTTTGTAAGAATTCCTCTTTCACTGTCTTTGTTTCATGGGTCTTTAAAAGTAATTTATTTTTATAATGGGGTTTAGCTGCTTTTCACTGCTGTGTTTATGCCGCTTTACACGCACTTGACTCACAGAGAGATATCAATACATAGGTTTTAAGATTCTTACTAGTCAGATATATTCTTGTGCGGTGAATAGGGGGTGTTGAATCCAGTTCACTGAGCAAGGAGTAGGTCTTGTCTATTACATATTGGGTTTATAGAACGGTATCTGAGCTAATTTGAAACCCTTGTTTTATGCATCACCCCACATCACCTTTCTCATTCAGTAGCCATAGTGTGTTTTCTAAATGTGTGACTCTGTTCTGTTTTGTAATTCAGTTCAAGTGTAGCGATTTTTACATTCCCTCTATAAGTGTTAGATTATGATAAGTGTGTTTTTCTGTGTGACTTATTTCACTTAGAATCGTCGTACCTAAATCCATTCATCATGCTGCTACTAGCATTATAACATTGATTTCACGGCTGAGTGATATTCCATTGTACATACGGACCACAACTTCTTTATCCATTTTTTCCTTTCCTGGGATATTTAAGGTGTAATAAAGTGGAGGTTGTTGTCAACAGAGCAACCCTAATCTTCGGGGTGCCTCTGTCTTGCTGCTTTTTAGTTTTCCCAATTTATACGCCCATGAATGGAAGTGCCCTATTCTCTCTAAGCTGTGTTTTTTAGATATTTCAGGACACACCGTACACTTCTCCAGAGTGGCTGTTGGCAATTTACATCCCGCCCATCAGCGTAGCAAGGCTCCCATTTCTCCATGGCCTGTCCTGCATTTCTGGTTTTGACACGTTTTTCAGCATGGCCCTTTTGACCGATGGGAAACGAGACTTCTTTGTAGCGCTGATTTGCCTTTCCAGGTTGCTTGGTTGGCCAAAAAGGGCGTATGCGTTTTTTCCTGAATATATTCAGGAAAAAACGCATACGCCCTTTTTGGCCAAGGGCAACATTGTCGACGTTTTGCCGCTTTTCATGTGCTTTAAAGGCGATTCGAATGTACCTCCTGAAATCTGTTTCCTGCAATTCTGCCTTGCTTTCAAATCCTCTTCGTTGCCTTCCCTCAATATATTTGGGGATGAGAGTTATCATTTATAACTCTGCAGGTTTGTGAATTGCAGTGCCCCTGAGCTCCGTTTTTCCACTCGCTTTTTTTGGGAGCTGGCCGCAAAAGCGCAGGATTGCTTCTGGCCCTATTCTGGTTCCGGGGGGTGGGGCAGGCTGAGCCTGTGGTTAATTCTTCCTCCTGATGGGAAAATAGAGTGACCTGTGCCTGTCCCAACACCTAGAGCTAGTCTCTCATTGGTTCCCCCTCCTTCTGTTCATCCTCAGGACAAATTGCAACCTGTACAGAACAGGAGGTTAAAGGTGCTGCTGATTCTCCAAGGAGGGAGATGGCTAGTAAAGCGGCTGGAATGGCGACCCCGAGCACAAGGAGATGAGAAATGAGGTGCGTTTTAGAAACCTTTCCCGATCACACGGTGTACCAACTTCTGGGTTTCTCATGCATGTTTTCGATGTAGGAAGATGCCCTTGAACCTGGAGATTTGGGACCCATGGGATGTGTACCACGCAGTATTACTTTAAAGGGTCTGCGTTTACTCACCCAACCTCACCAAACCTCTCAGCCCCAAGAGTGTCCACCCTTATGTCTCATCCAGCTGTGTGTCTACATATGGTCAATTCAGGTTGCATCACAGCCCCTGAACGAATTTTGTAAGAATTCCTCTTTCACTGTCTTTGTTTCATGGGTCTTTAAAAGTAATTTATTTTTATAATGGGGTTTAGCTGCTTTTCACTGCTGTGTTTATGCCGCTTTACACGCACTTGACTCACTTACAGAGAGATATCAATACATAGGTTTTAAGATTCTTACTAGTCAGATATATTCTTGTGCGGTGAATAGGGGGTGTTGAATCCAGTTCACTGAGCAAGGAGTAGGTCTTGTCTATTACATATTGGGTTTATGGAACGGTATCTGAGCTAATTTGAAACCCTTGTTTTATGCATCACCCCACATCACCTTTCTCATTCAGTAGCCATAGTGTGTTTTCTAAATGTGTGACTCTGTTCTGTTTTGTAATTCAGTTCAAGTGTAGGGATTTTAACATTCCCTCTATAAGTGTTAGATTATGATAAGTGTGTTTTTCTGTGTGACTTATTTCACTTAGAATCGTCGTACCTAAATCCATTCATCATGCTGCTACTAGCATTATAACATTGATTTCACGGCTGAGTGATATTCCATTGTACATACGGACCACAACTTCTTTATCCATTTTTTCCTTTCCTGGGATGTTTAAGGTGTAATAAAGTGGAGGTTGCTGTCAACAGAGCAACCCTAATCTTCGGGGTGCCTCTGTCTTGCTGCTTTTTAGTTTTCCCAATTTATACGCCCATGAATGGAAGTGCCCTATTCTCTCTAAGCTGTGTTTTTTAGATATTTCAGGACACACCGTACACTTCTCCAGAGTGGCTGTTGGCAATTTACATCCCGCCCATCAGCGTAGCAAGGCTCCCATTTCTCCATGGCCTGTCCTGCATTTCTGGTTTTGACACGTTTTTCAGCATGGCCCTTTTGACCGATGGGAAACGAGACTTCTTTGTAGCGCTGATTTGCCTTTCCAGGTTGCTTGGTTGGCCAAAAAGGGCGTATGCGTTTTTTCCTGAATATATTCAGGAAAAAACGCATACGCCCTTTTTGGCCAAGGGCAACATTGTCGACGTTTTGCCGCTTTTCATGTGCTTTAAAGGCGATTCGAATGTACCTCCTGAAATCTGTTTCCTGCAATTCTGCCTTGCTTTCAAATCCTCTTCGTTGCCTTCCCTCAATATATTTGGGGATGAGAGTTATCATTTATAACTCTGCAGGTTTGTGAATTGCAGTGCCCCTGAGCTCCGTTTTTCCACTCGCTTTTTTGGGAGCTGGCCCTAAAAGCGCAGGATTGCTTCAGGTCCTATTCTGGTTCCGAGGGTGGCAGGCTGAGCCTGTGGTTAATTCTTCCTTCTGATGGGGAAATAGAGTGACCTGTGCCTGTCCCAACACCTAGAGCTAGTCTCTCATTGGTTCCCCCTCCTTCTGTTCATCCTCAGGACAAATTGCAAGCTGTACGGAACAGGAGGTTAAAGGTGCTGCTGATTCTCCAAGGAGGGAGATGGCTAGTAAAGCGGCTGGAATGGCGACCCCGAGCACAAGGAGATGAGAAATGAGGTGCGTTTTAGAAACCTTTCCGGGTCACACGGTGTACCATCTTATGGGTTTCTCATGCATGTTTTCGATGTAGGAAGATGCCCTTGAACCTGGAGATTTGGGACCCATGGGCTGGGTACCACGCAGTATTACTTGAAAGGGTCTGCGTTTGCTCACCCAACCTCACCAAACCTCTCAGCCTCAAGAGTGTCCACCCTTATGTCTCATCCAGCTGTGTGTCTATATATGGTCAATTCAGGTTGCATCACAGCCCCTGAACGAATTTTGTAAGAATTTCTCTTTCACTGTCTTTGTTTCATGGGTCTTTTGAAGTAATTTATTTTTATAATGGGGTTTAGCTGCTTTTCACTTCTGTGTTTATGCCGCTTTACACCCACTTGACTCACTTACAGAGAGATATCAATACATAGGTTTTAAGATTCTTACTAGTTAGATATATTCTTGTGCGGTGAATAGGGGGTGTTGAATCCAGTTCACTGAGCAAGGAGTAGGTCTTGTCTATTACATATTGGGTTTATGGAACGGTATCTGAGCTAATTTGAAACCCTTGTTTTATGCATCACCCCACATCACCTTTCTCATTCAGTAGCCATAGTGTGTTTTCTAAATGTGTGACTCTGTTCTGTTTTGTAATTCAGTTCAAGTGTAGGGATTTTAACATTCCCTCTATAAGTGTTAGATTATGATAAGTGTGTTTTTCTGTGTGACTTATTTCACTTAGAATCGTCGTACCTAAATCCATTCATCATGCTGCTACTAGCATTATAACATTGATTTCACGGCTGAGTGATATTCCATTGTACATACGGACCACAACTTCTTTATCCATTTTTTCCTTTCCTGGGATATTTAAGGTGTAATAAAGTGGAGGTTGCTGTCAACAGAGCAACCCTAATCTTCGGGGTGCCTCTGTCTTGCTGCTTTTTAGTTTTCCCAATTTATACGCCCATGAATGGAAGTGCCCTATTCTCTCTAAGCTGTGTTTTTTAGATATTTCAGGACACACCGTACACTTCTCCAGAGTGGCTGTTGGCAATTTACATCCCGCCCATCAGCGTAGCAAGGCTCCCATTTTTCCATGGCCTGTCCTGCATTTCTGGTTTTGACACGTTTTTCAGCATGGCCCTTTTGACCGATGGGAAACGAGACTTCTTTGTAGCGCTGATTTGCCTTTCCAGGTTGCTTGGTTGGCCAAAAAGGGCGTATGCGTTTTTTCCTGAATATATTCAGGAAAAAACGCATACGCCCTTTTTGGCCAAGGGCAACATTGTCGACGTTTTGCCGCTTTTCATGTGCTTTAAAGGCGATTCGAATGTACCTCCTGAAATCTGTTTCCTGCAATTCTCCCTTGCTTTCAAATCCTCTTCGTTGCCTTCCCTCAATATATTTGGGGATGAGAGTTATCATTTATAACTCTGCAGGTTTGTGAATTGCAGTGCCCCTGAGCTCCGTTTTTCCACTCGCTTTTTTGGGAGCTGGCCCTAAAAGCGCAGGATTGCTTCAGGTCCTATTCTGGTTCCGAGGGTGGCAGGCTGAGCCTGTGGTTAATTCTTCCTTCTGATGGGGAAATAGAGTGACCTGTGCCTGTCCCAACACCTAGAGCTAGTCTCTCATTGGTTCCCCCTCCTTCTGTTCATCCTCAGGACAAATTGCAAGCTGTACGGAACAGGAGGTTAAAGGTGCTGCTGATTCTCCAAGGAGGGAGATGGCTAGTAAAGCGGCTGGAATGGCGACCCCGAGCACAAGGAGATGAGAAATGAGGTGCGTTTTAGAAACCTTTCCGGGTCACACGGTGTACCATCTTATGGGTTTCTCATGCATGTTTTCGATGTAGGAAGATGCCCTTGAACCTGGAGATTTGGGACCCATGGGCTGGGTACCACGCAGTATTACTTGAAAGGGTCTGCGTTTGCTCACCCAACCTCACCAAACCTCTCAGCCTCAAGAGTGTCCACCCTTATGTCTCATCCAGCTGTGTGTCTATATATGGTCAATTCAGGTTGCATCACAGCCCCTGAACGAATTTTGTAAGAATTTCTCTTTCACTGTCTTTGTTTCATGGGTCTTTTGAAGTAATTTATTTTTATAATGGGGTTTAGCTGCTTTTCACTGCTGTGTTTATGCCGCTTTACACCCACTTGACTCACTTACAGAGAGATATCAATACATAGGTTTTAAGATTCTTACTAGTTAGATATATTCTTGTGAGGTGAATAGGGGGTGTTGGGTCCAGTTCACTGAGCAAGGAGTAGGTCTTGTCTATTACATGTTGGGTTTATGGAACGGTATCTGAGCTAATTTGAAACCCTTGTTTTATGCATCACCCCACCTCCCCTTTCCCTTCCAGCAGCCATAGTGTGATTTCTAAATGTGTGACTCTGTTCTGTTTTGTAATTCAGTTCAAGTGTAGCGATTTTTACATTCCCTCTATAAGTGATAGCTTATGATAAGTGTCTTTTTCTGTGTGACTTATTTCACTTAGAATCGTCGTACCTAAATCCATTCATCATGCTGCTACTAGCAGTATAACATTGATTTCATGGCTGAGTGATATTCCATTGTACATAAGGACCACAACTTCTTTATCCATTTTTCTCTTTTCTGGGATATTTAAGGTGTAATAAAGTGGAGGTTGTTGTCAACAGAGCAGCCCTAATCTTCGGGGTGCCTCTGTCTTGCTGCTTTTTAGTTTTCCCAATTTATACGCCCATGAATGGAAGTGCCCTATTCTCTCTAAGCTGTGTTTTTTAGATATTTCAGGACACACCGTACACTTCTCCAGAGTGGCTGTTGGCAATTTACATCCCGCCCATCAGCGTAGCAAGGCTCCCATTTCTCCATGGCCTGTCCTGCATTTCTGGTTTTGACACGTTTTTCAGCATGGCCCTTTTGACCGATGGGAAACGAGACTTCTTTGTAGCGCTGATTTGCCTTTCCAGGTTGCTTGGTTGGCCAAAAAGGGCGTATGCGTTTTTTCCTGAATATATTCAGGAAAAAACGCATACGCCCTTTTTGGCCAAGGGCAACATTGTCGACGTTTTGCCGCTTTTCATGTGCTTTAAAGGCGATTCGAATGTACCTCCTGAAATCTGTTTCCTGCAATTCTGCCTTGCTTTCAAATCCTCTTCGTTGCCTTCCCTCAATATATTTGGGGATGAGAGTTATCATTTATAACTCTGCAGGTTTGTGAATTGCAGTGCCCCTGAGCTCCGTTTTTCCACTCGCTTTTTTGGGAGCTGGCCGCAAAAGCGCAGGATTGCTTCAGGCCCTATTCTGGTTCCGAGGGTGGCAGGCTGAGCCTGTGGTTAATTCTTCCTTCTGATGGGGAAATAGAGTGACCTGTGCCTGTCCCAACACCTAGAGCTAGTCTCTCATTGGTTCCCCCTCCTTCTGTTCATCCTCAGGACAAATTGCAAGCTGTACGGAACAGGAGGTTAAAGGTGCTGCTGATTCTCCAAGGAGGGAGATGGCTAGTAAAGCGGCTGGAATGGCGACCCCGAGCACAAGGAGATGAGAAATGAGGTGCGTTTTAGAAACCTTTCCGGGTCACACGGTGTACCATCTTATGGGTTTCTCATGCATGTTTTCGATGTAGGAAGATGCCCTTGAACCTGGAGATTTGGGACCCATGGGCTGGGTACCACGCAGTATTACTTGAAAGGGTCTGCGTTTGCTCACCCAACCTCACCAAACCTCTCAGCCCCAAGAGTGTCCACCCTTATGTCTCATCCAGCTGTGTGTCTATATATGGTCAATTCAGGTTGCATCACAGCCCCTGAACGAATTTTGTAAGAATTTCTCTTTCACTGTCTTTGTTTCATGGGTCTTTTGAAGTAATTTATTTTTATAATGGGGTTTAGCTGCTTTTCACTGCTGTGTTTATGCCACTTTACACCCACTTGACTCACTTACAGAGAGATATCAATACATAGGTTTTAAGATTCTTACTAGTCAGATATATTCTTGTGCGGTGAATAGGAGGTGTTGAGTCCAGTTCACTGAGCAAGGAGTAGTCCTTGTCTATTACATATTGGGTTTATGGAACGGTATCTGAGCTAATTTGAAACCCTTGTTTTATGCATCACCCCACCTCCCCTTTCCCTTCCAGCAGCCATAGTGTGATTTCTAAATGTGTGACTCTGTTCTGTTTTGTAATTCAGTTCAAGTGTAGCGATTTTTACATTCCCTCTATAAGTGATAGCTTATGATAAGTGTCTTTTTCTGTGTGACTTATTTCACTTAGAATCGTCGTACCTAAATCCATTCATCATGCTGCTACTAGCAGTATAACATTGATTTCATGGCTGAGTGATATTCCATTGTACATAAGGACCACAACTTCTTTATCCATTTTTCTCTTTTCTGGGATATTTAAGGTGTAATAAAGTGGAGGTTGTTGTCAACAGAGCAGCCCTAATCTTCGGGGTGCCTCTGTCTTGCTGCTTTTTAGTTTTCCCAATTTATACGCCCATGAATGGAAGTGCCCTATTCTCTCTAAGCTGTGTTTTTTAGATATTTCAGGACACACCGTACACTTCTCCAGAGTGGCTGTTGGCAATTTACATCCCGCCCATCAGCGTAGCAAGGCTCCCATTTCTCCATGGCCTGTCCTGCATTTCTGGTTTTGACACGTTTTTCAGCATGGCCCTTTTGACCGATGGGAAACGAGACTTCTTTGTAGCGCTGATTTGCCTTTCCAGGTTGCTTGGTTGGCCAAAAAGGGCGTATGCGTTTTTTCCTGAATATATTCAGGAAAAAACGCATACGCCCTTTTTGGCCAAGGGCAACATTGTCGACGTTTTGCCGCTTTTCATGTGCTTTAAAGGCGATTCGAATGTACCTCCTGAAATCTGTTTCCTGCAATTCTGCCTTGCTTTCAAATCCTCTTCGTTGCCTTCCCTCAATATATTTGGGGATGAGAGTTATCATTTATAACTCTGCAGGTTTGTGAATTGCAGTGCCCCTGAGCTCCGTTTTTCCACTCGCTTTTTTGGGAGCTGGCCCTAAAAGCGCAGGATTGCTTCAGGTCCTATTCTGGTTCCGAGGGTGGCAGGCTGAGCCTGTGGTTAATTCTTCCTTCTGATGGGGAAATAGAGTGACCTGTGCCTGTCCCAACACCTAGAGCTAGTCTCTCATTGGTTCCCCCTCCTTCTGTTCATCCTCAGGACAAATTGCAAGCTGTACGGAACAGGAGGTTAAAGGTGCTGCTGATTCTCCAAGGAGGGAGATGGCTAGTAAAGCGGCTGGAATGGCGACCCCGAGCACAAGGAGATGAGAAATGAGGTGCGTTTTAGAAACCTTTCCGGGTCACACGGTGTACCATCTTATGGGTTTCTCATGCATGTTTTCGATGTAGGAAGATGCCCTTGAACCTGGAGATTTGGGACCCATGGGATGTGTACCACGCAGTATTACTTTAAAGGGTCTGCGTTTACTCACCCAACCTCACCAAACCTCTCAGCCCCAAGAGTGTCCACCCTTATGTCTCATCCAGCTGTGTGTCTACATATGGTCAATTCAGGTTGCATCACAGCCCCTGAACGAATTTTGTAAGAATTCCTCTTTCACTGTCTTTGTTTCATGGGTCTTTAAAAGTAATTTATTTTTATAATGGGGTTTAGCTGCTTTTCACTGCTGTGTTTATGCCGCTTTACACGCACTTGACTCACTTACAGAGAGATATCAATACATAGGTTTTAAGATTCTTACTAGTCAGATATATTCTTGTGCGGTGAATAGGGGGTGTTGAATCCAGTTCACTGAGCAAGGAGTAGGTCTTGTCTATTACATATTGGGTTTATGGAACGGTATCTGAGCTAATTTGAAACCCTTGTTTTATGCATCACCCCACATCACCTTTCTCATTCAGTAGCCATAGTGTGTTTTCTAAATGTGTGACTCTGTTCTGTTTTGTAATTCAGTTCAAGTGTAGGGATTTTAACATTCCCTCTATAAGTGTTAGATTATGATAAGTGTGTTTTTCTGTGTGACTTATTTCACTTAGAATCGTCGTACCTAAATCCATTCATCATGCTGCTACTAGCATTATAACATTGATTTCACGGCTGAGTGATATTCCATTGTACATACGGACCACAACTTCTTTATCCATTTTTTCCTTTCCTGGGATATTTAAGGTGTAATAAAGTGGAGGTTGCTGTCAACAGAGCAACCCTAATCTTCGGGGTGCCTCTGTCTTGCTGCTTTTTAGTTTTCCCAATTTATACGCCCATGAATGGAAGTGCCCTATTCTCTCTAAGCTGTGTTTTTTAGATATTTCAGGACACACCGTACACTTCTCCAGAGTGGCTGTTGGCAATTTACATCCCACCCATCAGCGTAGCAAGGCTCCCATTTTTCCATGGCCTGTCCTGCATTTCTGGTTTTGACACGTTTTTCAGCATGGCCCTTTTGACCGATGGGAAACGAGACTTCTTTGTAGCGCTGATTTGCCTTTCCAGGTTGCTTGGTTGGCCAAAAAGGGCGTATGCGTTTTTTCCTGAATATATTCAGGAAAAAACGCATACGCCCTTTTTGGCCAAGGGCAACATTGTCGACGTTTTGCCGCTTTTCATGTGCTTTAAAGGCGATTCGAATGTACCTCCTGAAATCTGTTTCCTGCAATTCTGCCTTGCTTTCAAATCCTCTTCGTTGCCTTCCCTCAATATATTTGGGGATGAGAGTTATCATTTATAACTCTGCAGGTTTGTGAATTGCAGTGCCCCTGAGCTCCGTTTTTCCACTCGCTTTTTTGGGAGCTGGCCCTAAAAGCGCAGGATTGCTTCAGGTCCTATTCTGGTTCCGAGGGTGGCAGGCTGAGCCTGTGGTTAATTCTTCCTTCTGATGGGGAAATAGAGTGACCTGTGCCTGTCCCAACACCTAGAGCTAGTCTCTCATTGGTTCCCCCTCCTTCTGTTCATCCTCAGGACAAATTGCAAGCTGTACGGAACAGGAGGTTAAAGGTGCTGCTGATTCTCCAAGGAGGGAGATGGCTAGTAAAGCGGCTGGAATGGCGACCCCGAGCACAAGGAGATGAGAAATGAGGTGCGTTTTAGAAACCTTTCCGGGTCACACGGTGTACCATCTTATGGGTTTCTCATGCATGTTTTCGATGTAGGAAGATGCCCTTGAACCTGGAGATTTGGGACCCATGGGCTGGGTACCACGCAGTATTACTTGAAAGGGTCTGCGTTTGCTCACCCAACCTCACCAAACCTCTCAGCCCCAAGAGTGTCCACCCTTATGTCTCATCCAGCTGTGTGTCTACATATGGTCAATTCAGGTTGCATCACAGCCCCTGAACGAATTTTGTAAGAATTCCTCTTTCACTGTCTTTGTTTCATGGGTCTTTAAAAGTAATTTATTTTTATAATGGGGTTTAGCTGCTTTTCACTGCTGTGTTTATGCCGCTTTACACGCACTTGACTCACTTACAGAGAGATATCAATACATAGGTTTTAAGATTCTTACTAGTCAGATATATTCTTGTGCGGTGAATAGGGGGTGTTGAATCCAGTTCACTGAGCAAGGAGTAGGTCTTGTCTATTACATATTGGGTTTATGGAACGGTATCTGAGCTAATTTGAAACCCTTGTTTTATGCATCACCCCACATCACCTTTCTCATTCAGTAGCCATAGTGTGTTTTCTAAATGTGTGACTCTGTTCTGTTTTGTAATTCAGTTCAAGTGTAGGGATTTTAACATTCCCTCTATAAGTGTTAGATTATGATAAGTGTGTTTTTCTGTGTGACTTATTTCACTTAGAATCGTCGTACCTAAATCCATTCATCATGCTGCTACTAGCATTATAACATTGATTTCACGGCTGAGTGATATTCCATTGTACATACGGACCACAACTTCTTTATCCATTTTTTCCTTTCCTGGGATATTTAAGGTGTAATAAAGTGGAGGTTGCTGTCAACAGAGCAACCCTAATCTTCGGGGTGCCTCTGTCTTGCTGCTTTTTAGTTTTCCCAATTTATACGCCCATGAATGGAAGTGCCCTATTCTCTCTAAGCTGTGTTTTTTAGATATTTCAGGACACACCGTACACTTCTCCAGAGTGGCTGTTGGCAATTTACATCCCACCCATCAGCGTAGCAAGGCTCCCATTTTTCCATGGCCTGTCCTGCATTTCTGGTTTTGACACGTTTTTCAGCATGGCCCTTTTGACCGATGGGAAACGAGACTTCTTTGTAGCGCTGATTTGCCTTTCCAGGTTGCTTGGTTGGCCAAAAAGGGCGTATGCGTTTTTTCCTGAATATATTCAGGAAAAAACGCATACGCCCTTTTTGGCCAAGGGCAACATTGTCGACGTTTTGCCGCTTTTCATGTGCTTTAAAGGCGATTCGAATGTACCTCCTGAAATCTGTTTCCTGCAATTCTGCCTTGCTTTCAAATCCTCTTCGTTGCCTTCCCTCAATATATTTGGGGATGAGAGTTATCATTTATAACTCTGCAGGTTTGTGAATTGCAGTGCCCCTGAGCTCCGTTTTTCCACTCGCTTTTTTGGGAGCTGGCCCTAAAAGCGCAGGATTGCTTCAGGTCCTATTCTGGTTCCGAGGGTGGCAGGCTGAGCCTGTGGTTAATTCTTCCTTCTGATGGGGAAATAGAGTGACCTGTGCCTGTCCCAACACCTAGAGCTAGTCTCTCATTGGTTCCCCCTCCTTCTGTTCATCCTCAGGACAAATTGCAAGCTGTACGGAACAGGAGGTTAAAGGTGCTGCTGATTCTCCAAGGAGGGAGATGGCTAGTAAAGCGGCTGGAATGGCGACCCCGAGCACAAGGAGATGAGAAATGAGGTGCGTTTTAGAAACCTTTCCGGGTCACACGGTGTACCATCTTATGGGTTTCTCATGCATGTTTTCGATGTAGGAAGATGCCCTTGAACCTGGAGATTTGGGACCCATGGGATGGGTACCACGCAGTATTACTTGAAAGGGTCTGCGTTTGCTCACCCAACCTCACCAAACCTCTCAGCCTCAAGAGTGTCCACCCTTATGTCTCATCCAGCTGTGTGTCTATATATGGTCAATTCAGGTTGCATCACAGCCCCTGAACGAATTTTGTAAGAATTTCTCTTTCACTGTCTTTGTTTCATGGGTCTTTTGAAGTAATTTATTTTTATAATGGGGTTTAGCTGCTTTTCACTGCTGTGTTTATGCCGCTTTACACCCACTTGACTCACTTACAGAGAGATATCAATACATAGGTTTTAAGATTCTTACTAGTTAGATATATTCTTGTGAGGTGAATAGGGGGTGTTGGGTCCAGTTCACTGAGCAAGGAGTAGGTCTTGTCTATTACATGTTGGGTTTATGGAACGGTATCTGAGCTAATTTGAAACCCTTGTTTTATGCATCACCCCACCTCCCCTTTCCCTTCCAGCAGCCATAGTGTGATTTCTAAATGTGTGACTCTGTTCTGTTTTGTAATTCAGTTCAAGTGTAGCGATTTTTACATTCCCTCTATAAGTGATAGCTTATGATAAGTGTCTTTTTCTGTGTGACTTATTTCACTTAGAATCGTCGTACCTAAATCCATTCATCATGCTGCTACTAGCAGTATAACATTGATTTCATGGCTGAGTGATATTCCATTGTACATAAGGACCACAACTTCTTTATCCATTTTTCTCTTTTCTGGGATATTTAAGGTGTAATAAAGTGGAGGTTGTTGTCAACAGAGCAGCCCTAATCTTCGGGGTGCCTCTGTCTTGCTGCTTTTTAGTTTTCCCAATTTATACGCCCATGAATGGAAGTGCCCTATTCTCTCTAAGCTGTGTTTTTTAGATATTTCAGGACACACCGTACACTTCTCCAGAGTGGCTGTTGGCAATTTACATCCCGCCCATCAGCGTAGCAAGGCTCCCATTTCTCCATGGCCTGTCCTGCATTTCTGGTTTTGACACGTTTTTCAGCATGGCCCTTTTGACCGATGGGAAACGAGACTTCTTTGTAGCGCTGATTTGCCTTTCCAGGTTGCTTGGTTGGCCAAAAAGGGCGTATGCGTTTTTTCCTGAATATATTCAGGAAAAAACGCATACGCCCTTTTTGGCCAAGGGCAACATTGTCGACGTTTTGCCGCTTTTCATGTGCTTTAAAGGCGATTCGAATGTACCTCCTGAAATCTGTTTCCTGCAATTCTCCCTTGCTTTCAAATCCTCTTCGTTGCCTTCCCTCAATATATTTGGGGATGAGAGTTATCATTTATAACTCTGCAGGTTTGTGAATTGCAGTGCCCCTGAGCTCCGTTTTTCCACTCGCTTTTTTGGGAGCTGGCCGCAAAAGCGCAGGATTGCTTCAGGCCCTATTCTGGTTCCGAGGGTGGCAGGCTGAGCCTGTGGTTAATTCTTCCTTCTGATGGGGAAATAGAGTGACCTGTGCCTGTCCCAACACCTAGAGCTAGTCTCTCATTGGTTCCCCCTCCTTCTGTTCATCCTCAGGACAAATTGCAAGCTGTACGGAACAGGAGGTTAAAGGTGCTGCTGATTCTCCAAGGAGGGAGATGGCTAGTAAAGCGGCTGGAATGGCGACCCCGAGCACAAGGAGATGAGAAATGAGGTGCGTTTTAGAAACCTTTCCGGGTCACACGGTGTACCATCTTATGGGTTTCTCATGCATGTTTTCGATGTAGGAAGATGCCCTTGAACCTGGAGATTTGGGACCCATGGGCTGGGTACCACGCAGTATTACTTGAAAGGGTCTGCGTTTGCTCACCCAACCTCACCAAACCTCTCAGCCCCAAGAGTGTCCACCCTTATGTCTCATCCAGCTGTGTGTCTATATATGGTCAATTCAGGTTGCATCACAGCCCCTGAACGAATTTTGTAAGAATTTCTCTTTCACTGTCTTTGTTTCATGGGTCTTTTGAAGTAATTTATTTTTATAATGGGGTTTAGCTGCTTTTCACTGCTGTGTTTATGCCGCTTTACACCCACTTGACTCACTTACAGAGAGATATCAATACATAGGTTTTAAGATTCTTACTAGTTAGATATATTCTTGTGAGGTGAATAGGGGGTGTTGGGTCCAGTTCACTGAGCAAGGAGTAGGTCTTGTCTATTACATGTTGGGTTTATGGAACGGTATCTGAGCTAATTTGAAACCCTTGTTTTATGCATCACCCCACCTCCCCTTTCCCTTCCAGCAGCCATAGTGTGATTTCTAAATGTGTGACTCGGTTCTGTTTTGTAATTCAGTTCAAGTGTAGCGATTTTTACATTCCCTCTATAAGTGATAGCTTATGATAAGTGTCTTTTTCTGTGTGACTTATTTCACTTAGAATCGTCGTACCTAAATCCATTCATCATGCTGCTACTAGCAGTATAACATTGATTTCATGGCTGAGTGATATTCCATTGTACATAAGGACCACAACTTCTTTATCCATTTTTCTCTTTTCTGGGATATTTAAGGTGTAATAAAGTGGAGGTTGTTGTCAACAGAGCAGCCCTAATCTTCGGGGTGCCTCTGTCTTGCTGCTTTTTAGTTTTCCCAATTTATACGCCCATGAATGGAAGTGCCCTATTCTCTCTAAGCTGTGTTTTTTAGATATTTCAGGACACACCGTACACTTCTCCAGAGTGGCTGTTGGCAATTTACATCCCGCCCATCAGCGTAGCAAGGCTCCCATTTCTCCATGGCCTGTCCTGCATTTCTGGTTTTGACACGTTTTTCAGCATGGCCCTTTTGACCGATGGGAAACGAGACTTCTTTGTAGCGCTGATTTGCCTTTCCAGGTTGCTTGGTTGGCCAAAAAGGGCGTATGCGTTTTTTCCTGAATATATTCAGGAAAAAACGCATACGCCCTTTTTGGCCAAGGGCAACATTGTCGACGTTTTGCCGCTTTTCATGTGCTTTAAAGGCGATTCGAATGTACCTCCTGAAATCTGTTTCCTGCAATTCTGCCTTGCTTTCAAATCCTCTTCGTTGCCTTCCCTCAATATATTTGGGGATGAGAGTTATCATTTATAACTCTGCAGGTTTGTGAATTGCAGTGCCCCTGAGCTCCGTTTTTCCACTCGCTTTTTTGGGAGCTGGCCCTAAAAGCGCAGGATTGCTTCAGGCCCTATTCTGGTTCCGAGGGTGGCAGGCTGAGCCTGTGGTTAATTCTTCCTTCTGATGGGGAAATAGAGTGACCTGTGCCTGTCCCAACACCTAGAGCTAGTCTCTCATTGGTTCCCCCTCCTTCTGTTCATCCTCAGGACAAATTGCAAGCTGTACGGAACAGGAGGTTAAAGGTGCTGCTGATTCTCCAAGGAGGGAGATGGCTAGTAAAGCGGCTGGAATGGCGACCCCGAGCACAAGGAGATGAGAAATGAGGTGCGTTTTAGAAACCTTTCCGGGTCACACGGTGTACCATCTTATGGGTTTCTCATGCATGTTTTCGATGTAGGAAGATGCCCTTGAACCTGGAGATTTGGGACCCATGGGCTGGGTACCACGCAGTATTACTTGAAAGGGTCTGCGTTTGCTCACCCAACCTCACCAAACCTCTCAGCCCCAAGAGTGTCCACCCTTATGTCTCATCCAGCTGTGTGTCTATATATGGTCAATTCAGGTTGCATCACAGCCCCTGAACGAATTTTGTAAGAATTTCTCTTTCACTGTCTTTGTTTCATGGGTCTTTTGAAGTAATTTATTTTTATAATGGGGTTTAGCTGCTTTTCACTGCTGTGTTTATGCCACTTTACACCCACTTGACTCACTTACAGAGAGATATCAATACATAGGTTTTAAGATTCTTACTAGTCAGATATATTCTTGTGCGGTGAATAGGAGGTGTTGAGTCCAGTTCACTGAGCAAGGAGTAGTCCTTGTCTATTACATATTGGGTTTATGGAACGGTATCTGAGCTAATTTGAAACCCTTGTTTTATGCATCACCCCACCTCCCCTTTCCCTTCCAGCAGCCATAGTGTGATTTCTAAATGTGTGACTCTGTTCTGTTTTGTAATTCAGTTCAAGTGTAGCGATTTTTACATTCCCTCTATAAGTGATAGC
>NW_028121747.1:0-29994 GCF_965194805.1 Balaenoptera borealis | reverse complement strand
CTCCCAAACTCATTCTATGAGTCCACCATCACCCTGATACCAAAACCAAAGATACTACAAAAGAAGAAAATTACAGGCCAATATCACTGATGAACATAGACTCAAAAATCCTCAACAAAATACTAGCAATCCAAATCCAACAATACAGTAAAAGGATCAATACAGTAAAAAGGATCATGATCAAGTGGGATTTATCCCAGTGATGCAAGGATTCTTCAATGTACATAAATCAATCAATGTGATACACCACATTAACAAACTGAAGAATAAAAACCATATGATTATCTCAATAGATGCAGAAAAAGCTTTTGACAAAATTCAACACCATTTATGATAAAAAAACTCTCCAGAAAGTTGGCATAGAGGGAACCTACCTCAACATAATAAAGGCCATATGTGACAAACCCACAGCAAACATCATTCTCAATGGTGAAAAACTGAAAGCATTTCCTCTAAGATCAGGAACAAGAGAAGGGTGTCCACTCTTGCCACTTTTATTCAACATAGTTTTGGAAGTCCTAGCCACAGCAATCAGAGAAGAAAAAGAAATAAAAAGAATCCAAACTGGAAAAGAAGTAAACCTGTCATTGTTTGCAGATGACATGATACTATACATAAAAATCCTAAAGATGCTACTAGAAAACTACTAGAGCTCAATGAATTTGGTAAAGTTGCAGGATACAAAATTAATACAGAGAAATCTCTTGCATCCTTATACACGAACAACAAACCATCCAAGAAAGAAATTAAGAAAAAAGTCCCATCTCTTGTTTGCATTTTTTTTGTCCTATCTAAAGAATATTGTATGTTCTTCAGAAATTTAGTTTTCTAGAAATCACCTGTAAAAGCCAGTTTTGAAATATAAGCCAAAGATAGTTTAGGAGCATGCAGAGGAGATAGCTAGAATAGGAATGAAAAACCCTGGGAAAGTCATTTTATTTCTCTAGGTTTCTGATCCAGAAAATGAGAGTGATTACGTCTGCCTGACATTAAATGTGTTCTTTGGATAGTAACCAAGTTAAAAAAAAAAAATGAAGACTAGTGTTTTGAAGTCATTGGGACACTAGAACAGGAAATCTAAAATCTGCAAACATACCATAATCAGAGAAAATATTCTGTCCAACTGTCCCTTAGCTAAGGAGTCACAGATATGAGGAAGTAGGACACGGAATGAATGTGATTTCAATGAAGACACTGAAAAAGATTTAGGTGTATGCTTGATAAGGTATGCAATACCATGATAGAGATTTCTGGCAATATAAGATCTATGGATCCTCATAGAGTAAATGTCAAAAAAATTTTAAAAAAAAGTAAATTTATACTGCCCTGTATTATAGGTTTATTGAAAATTATAAACTCATTTTTCTTCTCCACCGTACAATGATGGCTTTAGGGACAAAATTATGCCGTTATTTATCAGTTAACCTGAGTTGTATAATGCAGCCTTTGCCCCATAGAAGCCTTCCATTAAATGTTTCTTAAAGGAAAAAAAGAAGAAGGAAAGATGGGAGGAAGGAGGGAAGGAGAGAATGAAGGGAGAAACGTGAGTGAAAAGAAAGAAGGAGAGGACGGAGGGAGCAAGAACGGAAGAATTAAGAAAGGCAATAGCTAGCTAGTGGGCAGCAGCCACATAGCACAGGGAGATCAGCTAGGTGCTCTGTAACCACCTAGAGGGTTGGGATAGGGAGGGTGGGAGGGAGACGCAAGAGGGAGGAGATATGGGGATATATGTATGTGTATAGCTGATTCACTTTGTTATAAAGCAGAAACTAACACACCATTGTAAAGCAGTTATACTCTAATAAAGATGTTTAAAAAAAAAAAAAAAAGAAAGGCAGCCTAAAAGAGGTGTTCTTCTTCTGGATTTGATGTACATAGGAGAAAGAAGAGCTGCCATCATGTTGTGGTGCAGCAGGAGAAGGAAACTGGAATAGTATTTCTGGCCACAGATACAGCAGATGGCTGCAGGCAGGATAGTCAATACTACACTACAGGGAAATTTCAAAGATCATTGACCTAAATCCTTATGGTTCCTGAATTTTAGAGCAGGGATGTTCATGAAATTGTTTTTTCAAAGTGTAAGGAGATATAAAAGTAAGAGGGCTTATGACTGAAATAAATTTTCAGAGTATAAAATGGTCCCATTTTCTTATAACCAGGAAACTAGTCTGAACCCCTCTTGTCTGCACCCAGTGGAATGACTACAGCTTTCCTTTCCAAATCCCTTTCAATTTGCTTTCTAATGTAAATTACCCACTCAACTCAAACCCTTTGGTATGTGGCTCAAAACTGACTACTGTCATCTAGCAATGACCTTCTCCCACTCCTAAACAGCAAAAAACCCTCTTGACCCCTCCAACAGCCTGCAACCACTCCCTGAACTTCTCACCGTCTCAAAAAGGCCATCTTCTGTTGTTCCTTGTAGAGGAACCCTCTGCCTGGGATGCCTGACCACTGACTCCCTTCTCCCTCAGAGAACCAGCGAACTGCTTCTCATTCATCCACCCTGTATTCAGCCTGTAATCCTTCTGAAAAGACTTCCTTAATTCTCCAGCAAAATACCCCCTTCCTCTTCTGAGTATCAATAGAGCTTTGGTCAATTGATGTGCTTTTGAACAAGTAAGTGGAATAACAAGTGGATGAAAAAATAAAACAAGGAGGGAAGCTCATCTTTTGCAAAATCAGAACTGTGGCCATTTTTTAATAGTGAAACACAACTTTATTAGAAGTTTCAATAAGAATATAAACATAACAAACCCAAGTTATGATATTATATATTTCTGTTCTGGGAAGTACATGAAATGTGAAACAAACTTTAAATGTAATGCACTACTCAGTAATGCATGAACCTGAAACACATCCATCTTGTAAATTCTGATCCCATGTATACCTCTGGTTAAGTCTTAGCTTACCATTACTGCTAGTTCTCTTTGCACTTGCATCACCAAAAAACAGTACTTTTTAAAACTGACACCTCATAATTTTGTTGAAAAAAGTACGGACGTCTTTGCTCCACGGTTGTACAACTTTCACATTTTTAGATTTATAAACACCAGTTAGATCTGGACTTTGGATTTGAGGGATTTGTCATGGATTCACAATGTCGCTTGGGTGACCTCGGGCAGATTATCTCACCTCTCTACAACCTTAGGGTCCTCTCATTTAAAATGGGGAAAATAATAGTATCTGACAAATAGAGTTTATTTCTCTCCCTTCTTTTCTTTTTATCTTTTTAAGTTCAGAGATCTATATACTAGGCACTGTACTCTGTGCTTTCCATGTAGAAACTCATTTATCCTGGCCAACAGCTCTATGTGTTGAGTCAGAAAATGCATGGGAAGTGCTTGTCATGATGCCTAACACATAAAGAATATTCCTTGTATACTGGCCATTGTTCACTTTCATTGATCCTTTTTAATTTAGACTAGAAGACAGTGATGGTGAGACAAAGTTTCTCTAGTCACATCCTCATTTCAAGGATGAAAGTGGGGCAGAAGGACAACGATGCCCTAATGGTAGGTAACAGACTGAGATCCTCCTCTTCTGACATTGGTCGAGTTCCCTTTCCAATATGTACCTTTTCTGGTCTGAAGCTATAAGGATGTGGGACTGCCTAGGAACGTGTCTCCCCAGGAAATGTGTATTTGGCCAGTATAAAAAGCACTCAGAATGAGGGGACATTTTACTATGGCTTTTTGGAAGTATGAACTTGGGTAATTCACTACTTTAGGTTAATGCTCTCTCTTCTTTGGCCTACCATAATGTACATTCTAAAACACATTTTCTAAACTATTCAAAACTATTAATGTATGTACATTCCAAAACTCAAATTCAGTCTTTAAGAGGATGGAAATATCTCAACACAAAAAGCTTGTAATGGATCTTTAGGAGATACCTGTTTTGTTATTTGTAAACCTTAAATATTCTCATGTTACTTATTTTTTACTTCTTGTTTCCAATTTCACACAATTATTGGGAGGATATGGTAAATAAGAGCTTCCAATCTTATGACTTTGTATTTATCGATTGCTTCTCATTTCTATTCCTATGTCATTTTTACATTGGGATAAATCTTATATTACAAATTGGTATTATGACAATCTCTTAATAAAACCAAGAGCCTGCTACAGTATGGATAAGTTTATCACTGACTACAACAGAAGAACCTCAAGCCAGTGGGTGAATCTTGCCACTTGATATGTTCTGGGACAATGACTTTTACCAAGTAGAAATGTCACACCTGCTTGTATAACTTTGCACAGTCCCCGTAATCCATGAATCATGCTATTGCTGCATTACTTCTAGGGGAAATGACTTGGGAAAGAGCACGTGTTTTGAAAATTGTTAAAAAGGAAACTGTTGACATAAATCTGTATAGGAGAAGATCAGCATATGGAAATTTTCATGATGAGTTTTCCTCCGGAGTAAATGAAAAGCAATGTCAAACCACAAAGAGTCCTTTCCCAGAGCTTCTGAGAGTGAGAGCAGAAATCTTTAAAAGGTACTTAATGGAATCATACCTGGAAATAGTTGGATCATAAAAAGGTACAGCAACCAATTCTCATTTCGAAATGCTTTGGGAACTTCAGCTTTCTCTCTGAGAAGCTAAATATTACTGTGGCTTCTTTCAAGGTGAGGCTATTCTGTGGGTCATTTCTCATTTAATGACTGTTTAAAAATAAGCATATTTCTCTTTCCCTTCCCCACCTATCCAGACCCCCCTCACCCTTCAGGGCACAGGCACTGGCATTTCTTCCCTAACGCTTGCTCTGTTGGTCCCTGCTTCATTTGACCTCACTCCTTTTTTATAAACCTAAATTACTAGATGTTTGTAACACAAAAGTTTACATTTACTTCAAACAAAGTCTTTCATTATGCTTGAATCATATTCTACCAGACCACTAGATCCCTAAAGGCAGAGATGAAATCCCACTTTCTAACTATTCAGCTCACTCTTGGGCTCTCTGTGGAGGCTTAAGAAATACAGATATCCCCTGCTTTTCAAAGTTCACTTTTACAAAGACCTACAGCGGTACCTATTTTGGCTAACCAAAACAAATTTAAAGAGAATTTTGCGTTTAAGAAAAAAGGTGAAAAGTAAAAATAGTGGTCAGCATTTGTTTTGCAGCAGCTGTTATAGAGGCATGTACCCCAATCAGGGAGAGTGGCACCACCAAGCTCCTTTCCCAGGAATGACTCTTAGCATCAAGTCGCCATAACTTTTAACTGTGTCTGTGAGCATCTGTGCTTTAATCCCAATTTACTTTGTGCATCTGTTAGCAAGGTGTGTCCTAAGGTAATTGCTTCTTTGCTTTAAGCATTTCAGCTTCCAAAAGGTTTCATAGGAATGCATTGGCAATAACTGGCTTAATAACTTGGATGATTTCACCATTAACTTCTCTCAATTGGGGCAGAGACATCTTATTCAAAATGGAAGCAACTGCCATTTATCAAGCCCCTACTTTCAGACATTCTGCTGCTTTTTATTAATACTATGTATTCCTAGCAACAACATTAATATTTGTATCTCCATTTGGTAGTTAAAGAAATTGAGGCTCAAAGATGGTGAGTAGCTCGTCCAAGAATAAGCTGCGACTATTGCCAAGGTTGATCTGACACTAGAATTACCAACACGTATGTGGGGAAAATTCACCCACTAAAAGTGTTTTCTTTGTATCAGAGACAATGCCCCCATAGACCAATGGAGATGACCACTTGGGAAGTCTCTCCTGGTCCTTCACACAGAAGGACAAATCCTGCCCTTTTCTGGGTGATTAGAATTCCCCTGCTTGCCTCCTTCACTCCCTAGCAAGTGCAGATTACTCAAGGTGGAGAGGGATGATTAGCAACAGTTCTCATTCTGCTCAGCCTGGTGAGTCCTTATCTATACTGGTTCTCCCTTCCAGCTCCTAGGGGACTTGAATGTATGGAAACAAAAAGGGTTTCCTTTTAAATGGTAGATGGGAAGTTGGTTCGTAGAACAGATTTTGGAAATGTTAAAAGCATATGATAGTTTGGTTCTTGAATCAATCTTTAGTCTTCTTCCTTGCCTTTCTCTTCATTGTTCCAAACAAAGTGTATTCAACTTAACATTCCTGATTTATCCAGTGCCTTCCCTCTGCCTGGCATGGTGTTAAGCACTTAGAGGAAACAGATATGATCAGAGACACTCGTGAACTCAAGGAAAATATTAAAGGTGACTAGTGTTGGGCGTTCAAGTGGGAAAAACCAGTGAGTACTGTACAAGCTTAGATTCTCTTCACTGCTGTAGTGTTAGTACTGTGGGGAAATCAGAGAGGGACATCCAACTGATGGCTTAAAGGAGGAGGTGAAATTTGAGCTAGATTTGGGAAAATGAGAAGAATTTCAGTAACTGAGAATAGGCTGAAGGATGTTCCAGGCAGAGAGAAAACCTGAACAAAGGTGAAGATGTAGAAAAGCAGCAGGCTGTGAGAGTGAACAGAGAAAGGGCTTTGGAGCCAGCCAACACTGCTGACCAGAGTCCTATCACTTACTGGCTGTCGTTATCCTGGCAAAGGCTTTTTCAGCTGTAATACAAGCAATGAGTAATATCACCACCTCCCAGGAGTTTGGAGAGGCTAAACAAAGATGAAGTATATGAAGCTCAGGCCCTGGCACGTAGGAATGGGACCAAAAACACACATTCATTTCCTTCCAAAGTACCTGGAAGTTGACTGGATCCTGAAAGGTCAGGTCTTCATGGTAGCCCTGGGTAGTCTCTCCCTGTGAGGAAGAGCCTTCTGCTGACTTTCCATGACCTACACTAGCAGTGGACAAACTATGGCTCATGGGTGAAATTTGGCTTGCTGTGTGTTTTTCTATGGCCCGTGTTGCGAATGTTTATTAAATGTGGAGTAGTTGAAAAAAATCAAAAGAGGAATGATATTTCATGACATGTGAAAATTATGTAGAATTCACATTATGGAATCCATAAAATTTCACTGAAACACAGCCATGATCACTCACTCACTCACTGTCTCTATGGGGGCTTCTGTGCTACTGCAGCAGAGTTGAGTAGTTGCAACAGAGACCATATGGTCTGTCGGGTGGAAAATATTTACTACCTGGCTCTTTACAGAATATGTTTGCGGACTGCTGCCCTTTACCAATCCTTGAACCCTCCCTTCCTCTGTTCTCAGAGCCCAGGGCCTTCACGCTACATTTTGGTTAGCTATACAACCCCACTTCTCTCAACCTCTATTATTACCCCAAGCACCAGAGTTAATGTTCCCCGGGGCCAAAGCATACCCAAGTTTTTTTTTCCCCCAGCTTCTTATGGTTCAATTGACAAATAAAACTTGTATATATTCCAGGTATACAATGTGATGTTTTCATATACCAATACATCATGAAATGATCACCACAATAAAGCTAATGGATATATCCATCACCTCAAAAAGTAGTTACTATTTTTTTTTAATGTGTGGTGAGAACACAAGATTCACTTTTGTCAAATTTGAAGTATACAATACAGAATCATTAACTATAGTCACCATGCTGTACTTTAGATCTCCAGAACTTATTCATCCTGTGTAACTGAAACTTTGTACCCTATGACCAAAATCTCCCCATTTCCTCCATCCGCTAGCCTCTAGCAAGTACCCTTTTACTCTCTGATGCTATGAGTATGGCTATTTTAGACTCCACATATAAATGAGATAAGCAAAATGTGTCTTTCTGTGGCTGGTTTATTTCACTTAGCATAACATCTACCAGGTTCAGCCATGTGGTTGTTAAGTCACAGGATTTTCTATTTATTTTTTTAAGGCTGAGTAGTATTCCATTATATTAAAGAATATATATATATATATATATACACACACACACACATTCCAGGCAGGACATGGCGGCAGTCTTTGCTCCCAGAGGGAAGGGGAGGTTACCAGTTACAGGGAGAATTGACATCAGGTGGGCTCATCAGTTTCCAGGGAAACCAGCAGAGGGGCCCACCCCTCATCACTCCTTTGATAAGCTATCATGATGGAGATGTTCTGTGCTAAAGGTCAGAACAATCGCCAGCTGGGGTTGGGGCTAGTATGTAGGAAGGTCAGCCATGTGAGTAGGGTGCAGGTGAAGCGGATACTGGTCTAGCAGGGGATGGACAGAGAGCAAGGCGACAGTCATCTTGGGGGCCCTGACCAGACACTGCACTCCTACATACGCCGCACAACCCTTACAGTCTTGGCCCGCCCCTCTTCCATGATATCCCTGGGGTCAGCTACATAGCGGGGCACTGCAAACAGACACCGCAAATACAATACAGACGCCAGCAGCTAAAGAGCATCGAGAGAAAGATACCTACTATACCAAGCTCAGTCATTCACCAGCATGTGGGCAAACTCTGGAGCTTTCTGAGAATTCATATAAGCGTGTAATTTCTTTTAAGCCAATTAAACAGAGCTCATCCACAAACCAATCTTGGCAATGCCATATGGAGGCAGAGACACCTCATATTTATAAGGTGCAGGTGGACATACATATATGTATATAGACACACAGATCTCACAGTTGTCCTTCTAGAGTTTAAAAGACCTCTTTTTTTTCCCCCTTTATTCTCAGGGATTACATTAAAGTTCCTGAGAGCCCAGGTAGATCATTTATATCTCAAAGGCACAGGAAGAGAAATACCAATTCCTTCTAGAAAGCTAACTTCCTCTAAGGGTATACGCAAAAACCAGTTTCAGAATGTCAAAAGATTCCCATTTTTGGCCATTTTCAGGGATTTTTAAGTTTCTAAATAGCCAAGTGAGTGTAAACAAATAACAGTAATAGACAGTGATCCGTATCATTCACTCACATGCACATGCCTCACTTTCAGAGGAACGTGGATCAGCATTCAGTTTAACCTTCGCCTCAGCTGTTAGCTCGGCTCTGTGGCTTTTCTTAATATAAAAAGCAAGGGCCAAGTCCATTCTCTAGTAGGTCTGGGATCGGGAGGGTGGGAGGGAGGGAGACCCAAGAGGGAGGAGATATGGGGGTATATGTATAGCTGATTCACTTTGGTATAAAGCAGAAACTAACACACCACTGGAAAGCTATTATACTCCAATAAAGATGTTAAAAAAAAAAAAAAAAAAAAGCAACAGCCAGCCCACAGCTGTGGCCACTGCCCTGTTTTTCCCCACAGCAGTGGCGGTCAGTATCTCTGCACCAGCCTTAGGGGCGTCTACGAGTTCTCCGTACTCTCTTGGTGACGCCCATTCGTCAAGGGCAGCCACCACAGGATTTCTCCCACTACTTTCAGGACCCACGTGTTAGCGGACGCCCCCCGAACACTCTCCATTCCTCGTCCCCATTTCCCAACATCTCGGGGCTCTCGGGAGTTTCCTTGGTCTCCTGGCTGCTCCGCCGATTGTTGGGCTGCACCCAGCAGGCCTATGTTCCCTGACCTTGCGCATCCTTGAGACCAAAGAAAGAGCCCAGACTCAGCAACAGAGACATCAATGGTTTCGCGAATGGGGGCTCTTACACCTCCGAAGCAAGGTCCTGGCGCTGAGGCAGGAAGGAAAGGGGCGGGACACAAACGCCGGGTAAATGAAGGGGCAGAGCGATAAGACCGGCTAGAACCAGCTGAAACCAAGGTGGCTTTGAGAGGAGTCCAGGCGTTGACCTTTAGCTCATTATACCTTCACTGTGACATTAAACGTCACTCCCCCTTACTCCACGACAGTTCCGAGGGGGACCATAAAAAGCCAAATGTGGGCAGTGGCCCAATTCTTCAGAAAGCCTCACCCTTCCCCAAAACAGCAAGAATATTCCTCCCACTCGTTAGCACAGGTAATTACTTAGCCCATAAAAACCTGCCCCAGGGCCGCTCTCAGTTTCAGACACAGTCCGCGTTCTGCCTATGGAGGGTGTATCCCTCTAAATAAACTTGCCTTCACTTTTCTTTGGCCGGCTCTTGGATTCTTTCCTGCGTCGCGAAGCCAAGAACCCTCACTTGGCAGTCAGTCCATCCTAAGAACTCCTGCGGGTCTCGGGACGGTGGCATCTCCCTCTCCCGCCACAGAGCAACACACTCCACCGTGCGCGGCACGCAGCGGGCGAGACATGGCGGCTCCTGGGTGGAGGGGGAGGGTTACCAGTTATAGGCGGAATTGACATCCGGTTGGCTCATCGGTTACCAGGGAAACTTGCAGGGGGGCGCCCCGCCCCGCCCCGCCCCGCCCCGCCCCTCACCACCCCTTCCCAGGCTATCATGGTGGAGATGTTCTGACCTAAAGGTTGGAATGATCACCAGCAGGAGTTGGGGCTAGTATGTAGGAAGGTCAGCCATGGGAGTAGGGTGCAGGTGAAGCAGGCACTGGTCCAGCAGGGGATGGATAGAGAGCAAGGCGACAGCCATCTTGGGGGGCCTGATCATACCACCCGTACATGGAACACCCTTAATCCGTGTCTGATTTTATTCTTACAGTTTTAGTTTTGTGAAAAACGTCTTTTTAGGCTGAGAGGAAGGGCAATATGGGATCACACCTGAAAAACAGTCTTCCTTGATGTCCTGTAAGTTACTCCACACAGAAAACCTATTCGTGAAATCAACTCTGACAACATTTAGGTGTGTTTAATGCACACACATGCCGTCTCCTGATACAGAAGGTAGAAGGAATCCTCCAGCTTTGCTTTTTGGTATATCTGTGCTTCTCAGTGTAATCACTCTCTTTTGAGGCTTTGAATTTATATACACATTACAGCCACAGGCATGCAGGAGTATATTTTTAGATCACTCTCTAAAAATGGAGCGGGGCTAAAGCTGGAATCAACATAGGGGGTGGGGTTAGACAACCAACCCTGCCTTCTCCTTGTCTTCACTGACAACCAAGTCTTTCTCTCCCAGCCTGGATTTCAGCAGATTCTTTCATTTTCTATCCTAGAATGAGTGGTGTAGATCTTAGCAACTGATAAGTGTAGAGTTTACTGTTAAATAATAAATTTCCAACTCCCCCTGGAAATTTGGCTCCTGACAAATGTTCTTGAAAACTTTTAGGATGTGCATGCATATTTCAAGGGCCCCTTAAGTGAAATCAGTCTCATCACAGCAGATCCTCTTCAGGCTGTGGGCTCCCCAAGAACCCCTCCCAGTGAACACAGTGAACTGCTGTCCAGGGAATCCTCAAAATATGGGGAGGACAAACCTTTGCTCCCCATCCCCATTCCCTTTTTCCCTCCAGTGCATCCAAACAGCCCAGGAGGAGGTCCTCAAGGCTGATTACTGTTGCCAGGGCAACTCTAGATTGATCCTTCACTCTAGTAATATCAGCAGATCCCCCTGAGGAGTGGAGAGTGTGATTTGGTGAAGCTCTCTGGGTGGGCGGGGAGAGTGGTTTTTGTTTTTATCATTAGCACTATCTGTTCCCAACCCCAAAGAGTCAAAATTTAAGCTCTGGAGAAATTCTCAATTTGATAATGATTGTACTGATTGGACTGAGAAGAAGAGACCTCTGGGATTACTGGGGAAGACCTCACTGGAAGAAGCTTAACTTTCCAGGGTGGGGATAAGGGGAGGAGTCGGGAAGAAAAGAGAGAGATGGGAAACAAATGTTATTCAGCTGCTAAAAGGCCAAAAAAAAAAAAGCCAAAAGGAGCCAATCTTTTAGTTTGCCACCTAGGAAGATTTAGAAATGTGGGAGAGGAGAGAAGGGGGCTGGTGAGAAGATCATTTGGAGTTCCCAACAATATTAAAGAGAAGTGGTTCTTTTCACCCAGTATCTTGGAAAAAGCCTTAAGGCAGACAAGAACAAGGAAAGATATTAGTAACCCTATCCCAGAATTAATGGCATTGACAGCGACACAAATCTGTTATGTTCCAGCTTAAACTCAAAGATGATCAAACCCTGGTGGAGATTTAGTTTGTGCTTTCAGAATGACAGCAGTCGCTGTCACTTCTTTACTTTATATACTATTTTGCTTCTAAAGGCCTCAACGTGCCTGTTTCTATTACTCCAGCCTGCCTTCAAGAAGAAAAAACAAAATCGAGGGAACAGATTGTGAAACATTCCAGAGAGAAGAGATTTGGCAAGTCATCCTATTTCAAAAATGTGTTATCAAAAACACTCATTCGCCTTTCACCTTATTCATTGTTTTCTTTCTGTTTTAAAATTTTTATTAGAGTATAGTTGATTTACAATGTTGTGTTAGTTTCAGGTGCATAGCAAAGTGAATCAGCTATACATATACATATATCCTCTCTTTTTTAGATTCTTTTCCCATGTAGGACAGAGAAAGACAAATATTCATTGTTTTCTGATGAGCAGGGGTGGAAGGAGAGCCAGGTTTGCTCTCAGATTTGCCAGGGATGGAAGCCCAGCCTCCAGTATTAACACTGCACCGTCTACTAAACCTCTTTGAACCTCAGTTTTGATACTTATCACCCCTAAAATGGGAAGTATGTCACCATTAGAGGAGGCTTATGATGAGAGTTAAATGTAAGTGCCCAGCCGGTTATAAGCACTTAGAAAACAGTCCCTATTATTTTCTGTTAGATCTAGTGACTCCCAAACATTAAACTATTATGTTAAGAGGACTTAACAAAAGGTTTATAAACTATTTGGAAGAACTGATTCCATGCAGGCTTGGGAATTGTTTTTAAATTCAGAAGAGAAAATGTTATTTTATCAGTATTGCTTAAATACCATCGCTGTTTCCTTTAAGAGATGAAGTTGGCCTGGGCCCACATTGCATGCATATTTCATCTACAGTCCTCACATATGTGTGTTTTGCTCAGCAAACAGCATAATATGGAGCAACTCTTTATGGAAAATAAGAGTGATGTCATCTGCCCAGCAATAGCAGGATATGAACTCGTACTCCCGCAGTGCGGCTGAAGCTACACAGCTACCAGTGTGCTCTGAGGAAAGGACACTATTTTGAATGTTTCCGGACTCGAAGCTTTGATTTTCTTCTGAGAAATCGCTGGGAGGGTGTAATATGATTTCCACGAAGAGCAATGGGTGTGCGGGGCCAGAAATAGTTTATTCTTTTGAGATGCCTAAGGAACACATTGAAAGTGTTTCTCACGTTTCAGAACAGAAAAGTGGAAAATAGAGCAAATGTATTCCATTCCCTTTTATGTTAAAGAAAACGGTCCCTCTGTCCTTTCAAGAGCTCCAGTCTCAGGGAATCTGCTTAGACTTGCTATTCAGTCTGCATTCTTCTGGGGCATTGCTGAACAGATTAGCTCCAAAGAGGACTTTTAGTGCTTCTCTGGTGATTGAAGTTGTCTTAAACAAGGATTTCAGGATGGCACGGATGAAAGGAAGTCAGATATTTGGGAGTGCTCTCTCCTTGAGGAAATCTGTTTGCTTTGCTTTTCTTAGAGCACATCATGAGAAAAATTTAAACTTTATTCATGAAACTGTATTGAGATGGCTTAAATTCCATTCTTTGTACCTAGGTACAGTGTTCTTCATTAGCATTGATCTCCCTATAGAAGAACCTGCCTGGTTGCTTGGAATTCAGGCTTCAGTCTATTAAGAACTAATCCTCATAAGCTTGGAGGAATTGCCAGCCTGGGCCGCACTGAGAGGTCTGCTTGGTGTAGCTGGAGGGTCAACTGGTGGTCCTAGGATTGATTTCATCCAGAAGATGGGTTTGGTTGGGTAGAGCTCTTAAAAAGCATCTGAACTGGAATGCCTTCAGCTGGGGGCTTGTACTTCCCTTTTCTCTTCGGACACTAGCTCTCCCTAATAAAATTACCACTGGCTTTGGAATTATGTGAAATTACCTGCCCAGCTTTCAGAGGCATTTGAGTCTGAGGCTCTGAGACTGGATAGGACATCCAACAAGATGAAAGTAGGATATGAATTCTTGTTCAAAGTCCACTAAGGCCTGACTGTGATCATGGTGAACTTGGATAACACGTCATATACCCCAAACCCTCAGTTTCTGTTTCTCTACCATTGGTTGCCTACAACTCTGTTCCCTGTCCTCACTCTGGTGTCCAGGCTCAACAGCCCTTATCTGGACATAGCCAGGTTCACTGCAGAGCAGAAAAAGAACAAGGCAGAATCACCAGCTTCTCTTAAAACTGATAAATTAGGAGTTTGGGGATTAGGAGATACACACTACTATATATATAAAATAGATAAACAATAAGGACTTACTATATATCACAGAGAACTATATTCAATATCTTGTAGTAATCTATAATGGAAAAGAATCTGAACACATACATCTTTATATATATATATACATCATATATATATATATCTGAATCACTTTGCTGTACACCTGAAGCTAACACAATATTGTAAATCAACTATATATGCCACTTCCAGTTACATTTCATTGGCCAAAGCACATGCATAAGCCTTACTTTCTAGGAGGGAACAAATATCATCCTTCCACAAGAACAGGCAGTGAATATTTTTAACAATATGTAATTAACTTAATAAGTTAATAAAAAGTATCTGTGAGCTTAGCAAAAGCTAAGTGAAATGGTAAGGGAGGAATCCAACCTTCCTTCAATTAGAAAGTGAAAGTGATATAAGAAAATGGTAAAGAATAAAAATTCTGTTTTTGTATGCCCAATATCCATTCCACCTTCTACCTAATAACAGGATCTCATTTCCCCTTTGAAAACTATTATTTTTCCTCTTTTGCAATTGTGGTGGAACTACTACTTCAGATATCCTTCCTCTGCCAGCTATATACCTCTGGGCATCTGAATCATGGTACCCAAACAAACTCAATCATCTTGGATATCTGTGGTAGACACAGAGGTGCACCACTCAGATTTCCCTTCAAGGAAGGACTTGCTTCCCAGCTATGGGGAGTGATATCAGTGGACAACCTCAGTTATCAGAAACTACAAGGTCTACCTTGACTGTAGACAGCCCCCTTGCCCAGGGTTGTGCCTTTTCCTGGGCAGCTCTGATATGGAGCAAGGTGGAATTACAAAGACCTGGCCATTTCTGCTCAACTCAGGAGACTGTGATGGGAAGTACTTACTCCAAATCTCCCTCTGGGTTGGCTAAGGCTTTGTTGGATCTGCATTGTGGACAAATTCTTTCTCTGTCCAGTCATACTTGCTCCCTCTTCCCTTAACATGTATTGATCCCTAATAAATACCTGTGACTCAACTCTATCTCAGTATTTGCTTCTGGAGGACCCAACCTATGACAGTTAATGTAGCAGGGAAATAGAGACAGTAGGAGAGTAATGCACCAGCGATTCTATGCCTCCACTGGAAATGAAACATATTTATAATACCCACAGACTGTTGGCCAGAGCTAGCCTAATGGCACCACCTAATAGGAAGAGGGGTAAGAAACATGATATTGAAGATGAGATGTTTGGAGAGCGCTACTCTGTCTGTCAACAGGTCCTTCCAGAGGTACAGCTTCTGTACTGTTAGCTATAACACATCTTCCCAATATATTTCTTTTCAATTAATTTAGCCCACGTTAGGGTCTTTCATTTGCAGGCAAACAACTTTTTCTTATATAGGAAGACTTAGTATAAACTCCTTCTTTAATAAGGCTGGATGAGAAAGAAAGGTAAGAGATTAAACAGTAAATAGGGTTAGGAGAAATATTAGTTTTATTGGCTGAGATGGAAAAATCCACTAAAGGGGATGCTGTGGGTTGAAATGTGTACCCCAATTATTCTTATGCTGAAGTCCTAACCTCCCGGTATTTCATCATGTGATCTTATTTGGAAAGAAAATTGTTGTAGATGTTATTAGTTAAGATGAAGTCCTTAGCTAATTAATTAAGTGGGTCTCTAATTTGATATGCTGGTGTCCTTATAAAAAGAGGAAACTTGGCAAGAACATGGGGGAGAATATCATGAAGACGGAGTTTGGGGTAATGCAACAGAAGCCAAGGACAGTCAATGATTGCCAGCAAACTACCAGAAACTAGGAGAGAGGCACCGAAACAGATTCTCCCACACAGCCCTCAGTAGAAACCAACCCAGCCAACACCTTTATCCTGGATTTCTAGCCTCCAGAACTGTGAGACAATAAACTTTTGTTGTTCTAGCCACCAGTTTGTGGCACCTTTTTACAGCAACACTTGAAAACTAAAAAAAAGAAGAAAAAATGGCATTGGTTGAATATACAGGGGAGTGACACAGAAGTTTAATGGAACAAAGCCTTGGAGCAAGTGGAAAGGGTTAGCAATTACATAATAAACAGCAAAAAAAGAAGAATATATTTTCTTCTGATAATCTGGTGAAGGAAGAAAGAACATAAAGACTGGTGTGAATAATGGGGCTTGGGGGAGACTTTTTAAGAACGTGAGTAAACCATTTTAGGTCAATGGCTTAAACTCTGATATATGTCTTTAAAAGTTTGGGGAACCCAGAAAGCACCCCTGTTTCTAGAAATAATCTGTGATAGTGATTTTATAACTTGACCGATTTAAACACTTTTAAAAATATTACTCTCTGTCATGATACTCCTTTAAAATTGGACATGGTTTAGTGGTAGTGATTAAAAGCAAGGGTTCTGGACCCAGAATATCTGAGTAGAATCTGGCATCACAATTTTCTATTGTGACACTGGCTAAGTTACTTTTTTAAGTTAATTTAAGAATTTTAGTAAATTACTCATCTATAAAGTGGAAATGGTGATAGTATCTAACCTCAGGATTATTATGAAGATGAAAGGAAATACTGAAGAGGATTAAAAGAGGAAAAAACTGCCTCTTTCTTCCTCTGCAAAATGAGAATAGTAGTGTCTAACTTATAAGATGGTTATGAGGATTAAATTACATGAGCTGAAACATATAAATCACATATAAAGGGCAGGGACTGGTACTTAATAGTGCTTAACAAATGTAAGTTATTACTATTCTTATTATATCCTCTAATATAACAATTTCCAACTAATATAAACTTTTCTACAAAAATAAATACTTTTATTTATTACCAGTGTCTTCCTATCAAGGAAGATGGAAAGTAACACAACAGAGATATAGTTCAAGGAAGATATTTTTGTACTCTTAGAATTCTGATTTTAGGGTCTTCAGTCTTGATTTTTTTCAGGATTTGTCTTTTTATATTTAAAATAATCAAGAATCAATATACATCAAGAGGCTCACTACATCTAGATGGTAATTTTATTTTCTCTGCCCTGGAATTTTTCTAGCTTCTATTTTGCTATTCGCTATCTGTTTGCCTGCTGTATATTTTATGTTACTACTCTGCTTCTACAAGTCAGTTATGAAACTTGCTAACATTCTGCATAATCAATTTCCTAAATAATTGGCCTTTACAACAGTTTTCCATTGTATAGTTTTATGCCATCTTAACTTTTTAAGATGTCATTTTACATTTATTAAAAAGAGATGTTCCTCCTTGTGAGCAGCCTTAAAGACCTCTCTTTGGGGCATGGCTTTTCTCTTGAAGGCTGCTGACATACCCAGGTGACTCACTGTCATAAGACAGTGACATTAATAAATTTTATTTCTTTGCACTAGGTCATCCCTTCAGCAAGACGTAACCTCTGCAAAAGTGACATTCATGAGACTATCAATCTCCTGCTGAATCTAGAATTTATTATTCTTATATTCAGTACAGATCCACCACACTGATGTGGTGCATGGTGCATAATAGCTGTTTAATAAAAAAATTATTAGAAGAATCGTGAGGAGACACAGATCCCATTACTATGACTCAACTGGCAGTTTTGCAGGACAAAGTTTATTTACCAAAATGGCCTGAAATTGCTTTCCCTTACTTATTTCAAAGCCATGTTATAAATTTTATAAATAAGGAAATTAATAGGATTTAAAATGTGTGTAAAATTGATTTGTAATTGCACTCTCTAAATTTGCTTTTAAAAATTAATAAAGTTGAGTTTTCTGCTTACGTAATCAATATATGGACTTCTATTTCCTGTTAAACTTTAAGATCTAATGGTAGACCATTTCTCTCATCATAACAACTAGGAAAATGGATAAATTATAAATATCATATTTTTTAATCACTGGAGAGCTGTGCTCATGAAAAAGATCTAGAAGAATAAATCCAAACAGGGAAAAATCCATCTCATTTGGTAGAATTTAATGACTGTTTTCCTCACTGGGCATATTTGTAGAATCTAAGCATAGACTGAAGACCAGACCTTTCATAGGTAGAGGAATACTGGTGAGGAAGTTAGTATTTTATAACCATACAGTCTCATGTGAAAAATTAGAATCTGGATGAGCTACCAATGATGAGTTTATTTTCCCACACAGGATTTTTGCAGAGTGCCAAGGAAGCGTGGGAATTAACAGTACTCTGGGCCAAAGTTCACTAGAAGTTTGGGTCTTTAATAAAATACAAGAAAGTTCTTGCCTTTGAGAGATTTGTAACCAGAGGTAAACTGAGTCTGATTAGGGCTACAAACCAATCTTGACATACCTTACTTGCTGAATAAATCAAGGTGTCTCAGTGATTCTGCCTGCCAGAGGAAAGGAATACCATCTGGGGGAAAGTAATATCGTCTTTAATCCTTATGGTCCTTTTACACACAGGGTTCTATATCAATAAAAGATATTATGAAATATATAAGGAGAAAACTAAGACTCATAATCAAGAGAAAAAAATAGCCAATAAAAGTAAGGCAATATATGACTCATTAGAAATGCTTTAAAATAAATACACATATATTAAAGAAAAGTGAGGAAAATATGAATCAATAGGTAATTCCAACAAAGAGATGGAATGTCTAAAATAAACCAAATGGACTTTTTAAAACAAAAACACAAAATTATACATTAAAAACTCATTATTCATAACAGCAGAAAAGATAATTAGTGAATATGTAGACAGATCAATAGGAATTATTTAAACCAAAGGAGAGAGAGAGACAAGAATGAAGAAATCTGAACAGATTATAACAGAATCATGGGAAACTGTAAACTACTCTAACATACATATAATTGGGATCTCAGAAGGAAAGGAGAAAGAGAAGAGAGAAGCAATATTGAAAAGATACTGATGAGTAAGTTTACAAAACTGATGAAAGATAAAATTTAGAGATTCAAAAAGATAATTGAACTCCAGGCAGGATATATATATAAAGAAAAATCACACATTGACACATCATAATTGAATTTCTGAAGACTAAAAATAAAGAAAGATTCTTAAAAGCAACCATAGAAAAAGACATTGTCTTCAACTGTCAGAAAACTTTTCAGTAGAAACTATGAAAACCAGAAGATACTGGAATAGTATCTTTAAAGTGCTGAAAGGAAAAAAAACCAAGACTTCCATACTCAACAAAAATATGATTAAAAAAGAAAGGTGAAGTGCAGCATTGGAGGTATAGTGGTGAGCATAGCTGCCTTCCAAAAACAAAGGTGAAATTAAAATGTTTTCAGACAAGTTTCAGAGAACTTATTGACATCAGGCCCATACTATAAGAAATTCTAAAGCAAGTTTTTCACATTGAAGGAAAATGATCTTATACAAAAACATGGAATTTCAGAAAGAAATAAAAACATTAGAAGGGATGAATATATGGATAAGTATAAAACATTACAGAGTCCATAAACCAACAATAAAAACAATGCACTGTGGGTGTTATAATTATGTAGAAATAAAATAAATGACAACAATAGAATGGAGTAAATGGATTAAACTGTTGTGAGGGTCTTGCACGGTTCAAGAATTGGTAGAGTGCTAATTTAAGATAGGCTGCAATAAGTTAAGAACATGTATTATAATCAAAGTACCACTACAAACAATATAAAATGTATAAGTAAAATTGAATGAAGGAAAAAAAAAAGACTGCTAATGTTTCTTGATTAATCCCAAAAAAGTTAGAAAAGGAAGAACAAAGAAACAAGCAACAGTTTGAACAGCTAGAAAGCAAATATTAAAATGGCAGACTCAAGTTGATCTATATCAGTAATTACATTAAATGTAAATTGTCTAATCACCCAATGGAAAGACAAAGTTGTCACATTAGGAAAAATAAATATACATACCCAAGACCTAAGTATGTGCTGTTCAGGAGAGGCATGCTTGACCTCTAAGAACATAGATTAAATGTAAAATAATAATAATGATAATAAGGATAGTAGTAATAATGTGTTATAGCATGTAAACCCTAACCAAAAGAAAGCTGATGTGACGATATTAGTATCAGAGAAAATAGGCATTGATGGAAGTATTAAAGAAAGAAATAGGAATCTTTTATAAAGATAAAAGGGAATAGTCAAAAGGAAGTCATAACACGCCCAAATGTATACATACCTAAATGGTTTCAAGATATATATGTATATATATCTGACAGAATTTATTGGAAAACCAAACAAAATATCAGTTATTGTTATAGAGTCTAAAATATATTTTTTAAAGAACAGACCAAAAGTCACATGAGATATAGAATATTTATTTGAAAACCCTATTAACTAATTTGAACTAGTTGACATTTATGCCCCAAAACTACACCAAAAAACTACAGAATACATAGTATTTTCAAGTGTATTTGGAATATTTACCAAAACAGGCATTATACTAAGCAGAAAAGCAAGTCTACATAAATTTCAAAGGATTGAATTCATATAGTGACCACAATAGGATTGTCTGACCACAATGGGATTAATCAGGAAATAAATAACAATAAGACTAGAAAATCCCCAAATCTCAGAAGAGCATTTTGTCCTAAAGAAATTGAAACTGCAATTTAAAAATTTCCGCCAAACAAGCACACCAACATACCAAAGTAGGAGAGGGCAACTTCTGGCCCAAATTATTTCATTAGTGTATTTCTTACAAGCATTTGCAAGAAAAATAATACATCTTACACAAACCTTTCAGATAGTGGAGAATAAGAACACTTTCTAACTTACATTATGAAGACAGTCTGACCCTAATACCAAAAGCAGAAAAGGATATATCAAAAAAATAAAATTATAAGCCTATATTTCTCATAAACATATAAGCAAAATCCTAAACTAAATATTAGCAGGTCAAATTTAGAGATATAGTAAAAATATATTATATTATGGCTAAGTGGGATTTATTCTGGGATCATAATCATGTTATCAGAGTAGGGGAGAAAAAATATATAATATAATTACACGCAAAAAAGTGATAAAATTTAAGACTCTTTCAAGATAAAATTCTCGGAAATGAGGAATATAAAAGAGTTTCTTCTCAAAGTCAGGGATTATTATCATGGTTAAGTGTGTTGGACCAAGCCAGGCTCTTGAGTTTGAATTATGGCTCATCCACTTACTAACTGTGCCTTGTGCAAATTACCTAATCTTTCTCTCAGTTCCCTCATCTGAACAATGACAATAATATTGTTTCTCATCAGAATTAAATTAATTAACTTAAGCAAAATACTTACAAGAATGCTTGGTCCATAATAAATACACTATAGACCATAACTATTATAATTAGGGATGCTATTTCTACACTGTCAGCACATAGCATATTACCTAGAACATAGCAGATGCTAAATGAGTGTTTTCTAAATGAATGAATGAATGAATGAGCCTACAGGGATACATTGTCTGCTAAGTGCCCAGCACACTGGCAGGTACAGAGAAGAATATAAGCATCCACTCTATCTCAACCCCTTTTTTATCACTCCTTATGACTGCTTTAGACAGTACAAGTTGAGGGCATCTGAAGAAAAAAACCATCTCTGACCAGGGCGGATTTCAACCTGGAGGGCTGTGAGAAGGCACAGAGAGATGCTTGCCACCTTCTAGCACAGGAGCGAGATGATCAGAAGGATGGAAGAAAGGTCTGAAGGGTGTGTGTGTGGGGGCGGTGGTGCATGCAAAGGGGAGAAAGAAAGAGAGGAAGAGAGATCAGACTAAAAGCCAGGAAATTGGGGTTAATTCTCTGTGTGGCGTTGTGCAGTCATTTAATACTATCATTTACTCCATCATATTGGAATTATTTATGCTCTATTTGTTCTCAATAGACGGTGAACTCCTTAAGGAAGAATTCATATCTCATCCACGTGTTCTGTGTTCCACACGGTAATGCCACATAGCTGCTTTGGTAAGAGTTTTTCAAAGGAAACTAAACTTAGAGCCTCTATTCTTCATTTCTGAAAAATACCTTCCTACTCACCTTTAGGAATTATATTAAATGAGAGAGTAAGCACTGAAGACCTTTAAATATCCCAAGGGCTACAGAAATGTATGCTGTTACTAGTGGATTTATAAGAAATAGCAAGCAACCAATACATATATAAAACACTTCAGAGTTTACAAAGCATTTTTCATATGCATTACCTAATCTAATCTTGGCTGACACCTAGACTTTGAGGAAGGCATTATTATGCCAGTTTCTCAGAAGTTCCAGTTTGAATCAACATTTTAGCAATAAAGATATGCTTTATATTCATTTAGGGACACGTTCTCAAATGAATTTTACTGTAATTCTTATGTAATAAAATGTTTTTCTTTCATAAGGTTTGAATGTTTGCATACTAAAAAGTTTCATTTACTGGGGTCTGAATGTAAAACATATATATATATTTTACATATACATATGTAAGTAAAATATATATATATGCCTCAGCTTCAGAGACACTTCAGATGTAGTACATTTCTGGTTTAATACTTTTGAAATAGATATATTTGTTTTTAAGAGATAAAATAAAATTTGAGAGAGAGTCGAATTTAGGAGTTTAGACAGACTTGCATCCCATTTCTCATTTCTGTTATGATCCTGGGCAGATCAGAATCCTTACCTGTAAAATGGAGAGAAAAATTGCATATAGCTCCTAGAGTTATTTTGAGGTTTAATTAAATAATGCTTGAAAGGTATTTAGCATTGGGCCTGGCAAATAAAAAGTGTCCAACAAGTAACAGCTTTATCTATTATGTATTATTAATAAATATATAAATTAATAATAGCTATTATTAAAATATCTTTGAGTTAATAATAGTAAATGTAGGGGGTACTTTTGTTGTTTGGGTCTTTTGTTAGGGAAACCACTGACAAAGCTTTGGTATGATTTCTTGGCCAGTGGATAATTCATAAGTGAGTCCAGCCTAGAATCCAATAAATTATAGCATCTTGATCCAGTCTGTGGTCCCAGCTTGTATTTATTTCCCAAGTCTGCTCTAACAATTCACAAAAATAATTTAGTGGCTTAAAACAACAGAATGTTTTATTGTATAGTTCTGGAAGTCAGAAGTCTGAAATGGGTCTCCCTGGACTAAAATCAAGGTTTCCCAGGACAGTGTTCCTTCCTGGAGGCCCTGAGGGAAATTCATTTTCATGCCTTTCAGCTCCTAGACACTGTCCACATGCCTTGACTTGTGGCCCCTTCCATCTTCAAAGACACCAATGTTACACTTCTGTGTGCCTTTCTTCCATAGTTACATCTCCTGCTGACTCTCTTTTCTGTCTCCCTTTTCCACTTTCACGCACCCTTGTGATTATGTTGACCATGTCTAGATAACTTAGGATACTCTTCCTATTTTAGGGTCAGGTTTTTAGCAACCTAATTCCACCTGCATTTAATTTCCCTTTACTATATAATCTAATATATTCACAGTTTCTAAGGTTTAGGACATGGACATCTTTGGCAGGGGAGAGGGCATCATTCTCTCTATGACATAGCTCCAAATCATGGTAGGTTAGAGTACAGTGATCTGCTCCAAATCCAAATTTAGAAAAGAGGCAGGTTTTGATTCTGATTTTGAGTTTTGAACTGATACCTCCAATGGCTCCAGGTCCTGTTTTTATATGGCCCTGTGTTCCTACCAGCGTGGAACTTCAGATACACCCAGCCCACAAAACTATCCTTGTTTCTGGGACTGTCATGTGAGATCAGGAAATCCAGCCCAGCTTGAGGTGACAGCAGGGATTGATGACAGTTTAAAGTCCATGTCTTTTAATTTTTTTTCTGGTTTCCTGTATTTTTCTTCTTCTCTGAAAACCACCTAAGAAGGTCCAGTGTTTATAGCATCCTTCAAAACCCCACATCCAATTTCCTGGAAAGTCAGGAAAGCTCAGTGGTGAAATAAAAATGTCAGAGGATTTAGCTGCTGTGAACTCACCCTGGCAGTAGAAGAAGCTGTGGTTTGGGCTTGTGCAAGACACAGCCAGCCCTGGGTTATCCCACCTGGACATGATAATATGAATAAGCATATATCAGGGGTCCCCTCTTTGCCAGGTGCTTTATAGGTAGCATCTCTAAGTATCATCACCATCATTTTGAAGCAAATAAAACTGAATTTTAAAGGGGGTAAATAATTTGTCAAAGAACATTCACCTTAAGGTAGCAGTGTCTGGAGTCAAAATCACTGTCTCTGATTCGAAAGGCAGAGATTTCCCAGCTCCTCCAAGTCTCTTTCTTGCACATGCCTTATGCTCATCACAAAAGCCTGCCTTTCTGACTAGAATGGGAGCTCTTGGTGATCTGAACTACATCTTTTTCATATGTTTCCAGCACCCAGCCTTGTACCTGATGTGTAGTCAGGGTTCAGCAATGTTTGCTTATTTTATGAAGGTATGATTTAGTTAGGACACTGTATGGGTGTTTTAACTGCACCAGCCTACAGAAAACCCCATATCCAGATGAGGCCCTAGAAAGGAAACATCGACTTAGGAACTTGTGGAAAATTAGCCAGGGAAATTTTTTCTCCAGGAGCATTTACATGGTATTTGACTTGGCTTTCTGAGACGTATTAATCAATCCTCCAAACTCCATTCAGGGCTCCATGCCACTCATTTGGAATCAACTAGTATTTATCTACTGAGACACTTGGGAGGGCAAAATGGAAAACGCAGCCTTTCAATGGAGTGCTTTAATTTAACCCCTCCCACTCAATTTCAACTAAAACTATCTCAAATTGCAGGGATGCACTACCCTTCCTAAAAGAAATACACTTAAAGCTAACTAACTCAACACACATTTATGGAGCTACTTGTACCTACTAAGTGTCAAACCCTGTGCTTGTCCCTCTGAATGTTTGCATATTAAAGACCTAACAAATGATCAATCCCACAAAATGCTACATTCACCTGATATTCATATATAGGACACGTATAGTGCTCTACACTCACAGGCTAAAGCCTCTTCTAAGAATTGTTCAGTTTGCTAAGGACTTTTCCTTTCTGGATGACTTTTGAATATCCTGGAATATTTTTAATAAATGGCTAAAGTGTCATTTGACACATTATCCCCAACATAGCCAGACCAGGAAAATAAATGAATCATATACATGCTTGAAAAAGTCAGGATCCATCATCATGCATAAGACAAGTGACAAATATGCTAATTATTCAAAACAATTTCTTTCTTTATTTATTTTTAAAGCAGTTTTGGGTTCACAGCAAAATTGAGAGAATCGTACAGAGATTTCCCATACAAGCCCTTCCACCATACATTTATAGTCTCTCTCATTGTCAACATCCCCCATTAAGGTGGCACATTTGTTACAATTGATAAGCCGACATTGACCCATCATTATCACCCAAAGTCTGGAGTTCACATTAGGATTCACTCTTGGTGTTGTACATTCTGTGGGTTTAGACAAATGGATAATGACAGGTATCCATCATTATATTATCATACAGAGTATTTTCGCTGCCCTAAAAATCCTCTCTGCTCCACCTGTTCATCCATCCCCTTGACAACCACTGATCTTTTTTAAGATCTCCACAGTTTCGCTTCTTCCAGAATGTCATATAGTGGGAACCATACAGTATGTTACCTTTTCAGATTGGCTTCTTTCACTTAATAATATGCATTTAAAGTTCCTCCGTGTTTTTCATGGCTTAACAGGTCATTTCTTTTTAGCACTGAATACTATTCCATTGGCTAGATTTACCACAATTTATTTATCCATTCATCAGTGACATCTTGGTTGCTTCCAAGATTTGGCAATTATGAATAAAGCTGCTATAAACATGAGGGTACAGATTTTCCTGTGGACATAAGGTTTCAACTCATTTAATTAAATATCAAAAAGTGTTACTGCTGGATTGTATGGTAAGCGTATGTTTAGTTTTGTAAGAAACTGACAAACTTTGTTCCAAAGTGGCTGTGCCATTTTGCATCCCACCAGTAGTGAATGAGAGTTCCTGTTACTCCATATGCTTGTCAGCATTTGGTGTTGTCGGTATTCTGGATTTTGGCCATTCTAATAGGTGTATAGTGGTATCTCATTGTTGTTTTAATTTGCATTTCACTGATGATATATGATGTGGAGACTTTCTTCATGTGCTTATTTTCCATCTATAATTTTTTCTTTGATGAGGTATGTATTAAGGTCTTTGGCCCAATTATTAATCAGGTATTTTTTTCATCACTGAGTTTTAAGAGTTCTTTGCATATTTTGGATACCAGTCCTTATAAGATGTGCTTTTTGCAAATATTGTCTCCTAGTCTGTGGCTTGTTCTCTCGTTCTCTTGATATTATCCTTTGCAGAGCAGACATTTTTAATTTTAAGAGTACAGCTTATCAATTATTTCTATCATGGATTGTGCCTCTGGTGTTTTACCTAAAAAGTCATCACCAAACCCGAGGTCACCTAGATTTTTTTCTATGTTGTCTTCTCGGAGTTTTGCATTTTACATTTAGGTATATAATCCATTTTGAGTTAATTTTTGTGAAAGGTGTAAGGTCTATGTCTAGACTCATTTTCTTTTTTTTTTTGCATGTGAATGTGCAATTGTTCCAGTACCAATTTTTGAAAACTCTGTCTTTCCTCCATTGTATTGCCTTAGCTCCTTTCTCAAAGACCAGTTGACTTATTTATGTATGTCTATTTCTGTGCTCTCTATTCTGTTCTATTTTGATGTTTTTGATCTATTTTTCTATTATTTTGCTAATACCACACTGTCTTGATTACTGTTGCTTTTTAATAGTTTTTGAAGTCAGGTGGTGTCAGTTCTCCAATTTTGTTCTTCAATATCACATTGGCTAATTTTAGAATCAATTTGTTGATATCCACTAAATAACTTGCTAGGATTTCGATTGGAGTTGCCCTGAATATATAGATTCAGCAGGTAAGAATTGACACCTTGACAATACTGAGTCTTCTTATTCATAAACATGGAATATCTCTCCATTTATTTACATCTTCTTTGATTTCATTCATCAGAGTTTTGTAGTTTTCCTCATATAGAGCTTATACATATTTTGTTAGATTTATACGTAAGTATTTCATTTTGGGGGTGCTAATGTAAGTGGTATTGTGTTTTTAATTTCAAATTCCAATTGTTTATTGCTGGTATATAAGAAAGTGATCAACTTTAGTATACTAACCTTGTATTCTGCAATCTTGCTGTAATTGTTAATTCTAGGAGGTTTTTGGGCGAATTTTTTCAGATTTTCTACATAGATGATTATGTCATCTGCAAACAAAGGCAGTTTTATTTCTTCCTTCCCAATCTGTATACCTTTTTAAAATTTTTCTTGTCTTATTGAATTATCTCAGACTTCCAGTATAATGTTGAAAAGCAGTGGTAAGAGAGACATCCTTGCCTTGTTCCTGATCTTAATAGGAAAAGTTCTAGTTTCTCATCATTAAGTATGATGTTTGTTATAAGTTTTTTGTATATATTTATTATCAAATTGAGGACGTTTCCCTTTATTCTCAGTTAACTGAGAGTTTTTATCATGAATAATGGGTAACGGATTTTGTCATATGGTTTTTCTTCATCTATTGATATAATGATGTAATTTTTCTTTTTTAAGCTGTTGATGTGATGATTTACATTAATTGATTTTTGAATGTTGAACTAGCATTCCTGGAATAAAACCCTTTTGGTTGTGGTGCATAATTCTTTGTATACATTGTTGGATTCATGAGAATACTTTGTTGAAGATTTTTGCATATATGTTCATGAGAAATATTGGTCTGTAGTTTTGGTTTGTAGTTTCCTTTTCTTGCATTATCTTTCCCTGGTTTTTGTATTAGGGTAATTCTGGCCTTATAGGATGAGTTAGAAAGTATTCCTCTGTTTCTATACTCTGAATGAGAATGTAGAGAATTGAGATAATTTCTTTCTTAAATCCTTTGCAGAATTTGTCAGTGAACCTGTCTGGGCCTGATGCATTCTATTGGGGAAGATTATTAATTATTGTTTTATTTTCTCTAATAGATATTTGCGCCTGAATAGGCTTATTCAGATTGTCTATATCTTCTTGTTTGAGATTGTGTCTATCAAAGAACTGGTTCATTTTACCCAGGTTATCAAATTTGTGGGTATAAAGTTGTTCATAGTATGCCTTGATTATCCTTTTAGTGCCCATGTGATCTATAGTAATGTTTCCTCTTTCATTCTTAAAATTAGCAATTTATATTCTCTTTTTTTTCTTAGTAAGATTTATTAGAGGCTTATTGGTCAAAGATATGGCCTTTGGATTTGTGATTTTCTCTATTGATTTCCTGTTTACTATTTCATTGATTTCTGCTCTAAATCTTCTTATTTTTCTTCTGCTTACTTTGGATTTAATTTGTTCTTTTTTTCTAGTTTCCTGAGTTGGAAACTTAGATTATTGATTTAGATCTTTCTTCTTTTCTAATATACACATGTAATGCTATAAATTTCCCTTTAATCACTGTTTTTGCTGCATCCCACAAATTTCAGTAAGTTGTGTTTTCATTTTCATTTAATTCAAAAATATTTTAAAATTTCTCTTGAGATTTCTTCTTTGATTCATATATTAATCAGAAGTGTGCTATTTAATCTCCATGTATTTGGAGATTTTACATTTATCTTCCTGTTATTTATTTGTAGTTTAATTCCATTATGGTCTAACAGCAGACATTGTATTACATATATTAAATTTGTTAAGAACTGTTTTATGGCTCAGAATGTGGTTTGTCTTGGTAAATGTTTCATATGAACTGAGAACAATGTGCTATTGTATGAAATAGTTTATAGGTGTCAACTATATCCAGTTGATTGATGGTGTTGTTGAGGTCAACTATGCCTTTACTGATTTTCTGCCTTCTGGATATGTCCATTTATGATTGAAGGATGCTGAAGTCTCCAGCTATGATAGTGGATTCATCTATTTTTCCTTGCAGTTTTATCAGCTTTTGCCTCACATAGTTTGACTCCCTCTTGTCAAACTATGTATTCTCTCACCACTGCTTTTCAACATTGACTCCCACATATTAAGAATTCTTACATTTTCTAGGAGAATTGACACTCAAAATTCATGGACCAGAACACTAGTAAAAATAATAACTATCTGAATTGGAAAAAATGTACAGCTAAATTTCTCTGCATTCTATAAATTTTGATAAGTTGTGTTTTCATTTTCATTTAGCTCAAAATATATTTGCATCCTACATCATAGTCAATCTTTGTAGCCTTAAACATGGGGCTTAAGACTTCTATTTAGAGACGTAGGTCCCTGAAGATCATTTGCTTCTAACATAGAATGCAATGATCACAATTAAAAGTCTGATCCGGAATGTAGCTTTCTTTATTTATGTGTTGTTTCAATTTAGGAGGAAGTGTTTTTGCAATTCTTCATTTGCACACTTTCTCACCTGTTAGGTTAACACTACGGAAAGTTTGCAGTTCTGGAAGCCATTAAATTAGCCATCTCTTGCACTAAAGAAAGTCCCTTCAATAGATTTTCAATTTTTAACTCAGATCTTACCCTTTGATTGTGAGATAAGTTGCCCTTGATTGCTTCAAGACATCCACATACTAAAAAAATTGTCTACCGACGAACATAACTTTCACACTCTATTGATATTATTCCCCGATTTGCCAATGGGTTGTCAGATAATTCCTGCTAAAGGAATATTTGTTATAGCTAAACAAAGTGTGGTAAACCTCCAAGACTTCCTCTCTAAAGATGATATTTTCCACCTTCTCCTAAGTCTCAGTCACCAGAACATGCCACAGCAAAAAATTAACTTTTCTGTTCCTGACAGGCAATTAAGAAATCCATCAATTCCTAGACATAGAATCTGAGACAAGGAATTTTAAGGCAAAGTCAGGAGATAGAGCCCAAGATCCAGCAAGGATTCATGAGCTCTTTTATTCACTTATTCATGTATTCAGTGAACATGTTTTGAGCATAAACA